>NW_019384490.1:1000733-1112368 GCF_000671375.1 Centruroides sculpturatus
AGAAATACTTTCCAACATCTTTCACTTTTAGGTTAAATTAATGTATATCAATTAAAAAGAAACAATAAAAATATTCACTTAAAAAAAGTCAGTTATTTTAGATTGTAGGCATTTTTCACCTAAAAATTGTTTATCAATGTCATTTTCTAAGTCGTAGATTTTGTTCATTATTTCCGATGAAGTTTTACAAGACCTGTAAAACATTTTCAATAATTTTATCGCATTACTCGCTTCCTTAGTTGACAGCACTGCAGTTTCTCTGTTTGATATTTCATCTTCTTCATTATCATCATTATTATCATCATCATCATCCACATTTTTTTCATCTGAACATTTAATTTGCTCAATAATATCTGCATCTGTATAAAACTGAGATGTTATTAAATTTTCATCTACACACTCATATTCAGTAGCAGAAGATAACAAAAATTCGCCGTTTTCTGAACTCTGAAGTGTTTTAATTAATTCCGATAGAGGAATGTCATCGTCCTCATTGTCATCTTTCGTAAATGTAATAGCTGTTTGACTATTACACAATTTTGCATGGCGAAAACAGTTTGCTATTATTAGCGAACTAACCTTACACCAAGATTTTTCCAAAAAATCAACTGCATCTAATAAAGAAATTGCCATTTTATTTTTATCTTTCATATTTGTTATAATTTTTTGTAAAAGAATTTTTCTGAAGTGAGATTTAAGGCTTCTTATAATTCCTTGATCCATTGGTTGAAGTACGCTAGTACNAGCCACTGAATAGCCAATATATTTTTAAATTAAACTACAAATAGAAATAGTCACTATTGTTATGTAGTTAATATGTATGTGAATTTGCACTTATAATACCCTATGAAAATTCTACTATTTAGATTAGCATTATCACTATGCTGTAAGACTTGTCATTTTCAGTAACTCATCACCTTCTCATTTCACATTAACTTCAGTTTATGGGCCTCTACTGTATTATAAATAATAACATTAATCTATTTGTTATATATTTATTTTAAATAGGTTTTTTTGAAAACTGTTAAAGAAAGAGAAAAATTAAGAGCTTGGAAACGAGCCAATCTTGATCCAAGGAATGCTTCTCGCACTCCTTCTGCAAGTAAAGAACCACCAGTGAGACTTCGTTATGATAGTCCTGTTAATGCATGTAAGTATATAAAGACTTAAAAATAAATTCTTTATATAGACTAGTATGTTATTCACACCAAGTAATATTAATAAGCAGTAAAACTCACTGTGTCATTGTACATTCGTCGAAAGTGCTCGAAAGAAAAACGCTTAATAACGCCACATATAGTGAGTTTTACTACTTATTAATAAATTCTTTATTTTATTTTAATATAATTAATTATTATTATGTTGGGTTTAGTGGGTTATACTCGGTTCACACCGGTGGCTGTGTACTATGCCAGACCAGAGTCAAGGCATAGCAACCAAAAACAAAAATTAAATAAGTGTGTCAGTGTCTGTATTCAGGAATTTCCTAACAATGTGGCATGTATTCAATATAGTGGCCTTCTGTAGTGTGATGCATGTATTTCTACTCAATTGTAATGTTTCCTGGCTTTTGTGTAGTGTGTGTAGTATGACGCCTGTAGAGGATAGAACAATAGGTACAATAAGCACCCTATCCATTCTCCACAAAGGCATTATTTCCTGGGCGAGTTCTGTATACTTATTAATTTTTTCAGTGCATGTGTTTTGTACATTGTGATTGTTTGGAATGGCTATGTCTATAATGTATGTGATTTTATTGTGTTTGTCAATAAGTGTGATGTCTGGTCTGTTGTGGTAAATTGTTTTATCTGTGATTATGGCTCTGTCNATATAAAATTATAAAATATAAAATCTGAGCACAAATATATTTGATAAACTTGAGTAAAAAGTTTTTAGTACAAGGTATGTTTAACAAGTTCCATGAATGAGCCTGTAAAATAAAAAATATCAAAGATACAATTTTTGTAATTTACATGTGATTAGTTTTATGCATTTACATGAAAATTTTGCTACTTGATTCTTTTGATGAAAATAATTGAATAACAAGACTTAAGATGTTACATAAATGATTCAAAACTAGATGAATTACTGTAACTGATAATGAACACTTGAAGTGACAACAAAATAAGAATATTGAAAAAAAATAATACTTGCATGGGAGTGGTTCACATCCCTCATTACTTATCAAAAGTTAATATCTTACTGATTGAAATACTTATTATTACACACAGTTTTATATAAAGACAAATCAATATGAAATGTCAACTAATATTAAAGATTAGTCAATTAAATAAGAAATTAAACAAATAAAAGTAAAACCATAATGGGTCACGATGTAAACAAACATGCACAAATTAATTATATATCCAAAGGTTAGTAGATTAAATTGTAAAAAATTGATTAAATATTAATTTTAAAATAAATGTTTATAGCTTACTATTTTTTATAAAATTCAATTTTATTTTTTAATCATTAATTTTTTTAGTTATTAATATTAATTGACATATAATAATTATTTGTTATTGTGAGAAACTGAAAATATTGTGTGTTTAAAAGCATTTTTATTTAATGTTTATTTTCAGTTTAATTAATAATAATAATAATATAATTTTTAGTTGTTTCTTCCCTTCGATCTGTACCTAAACCTGGTTACGGCCTGACAACAAAATCTGCAACTTTGCCAGTCGGTGGTAGGGATGGTGGATATGGTTTTATGGTAAATTCAAACTATTCAATTAATTTAATTAAAATGAATGTATTTATTATGAAGATTTAATTATTTTTTATAATGATGTAAATTATTAATGTTTTTTAAACATGCTGATGATTTTATAGTATAGATACATATCAATAATATATAGAAATTTTAATTAATTGAAATTTTTATTGATAGTTTTGTGAGAATTTGAATCTCTTAATTTTATTTTCTCTCAGATTTGTTTTCCAAATCCATGAAAATTCTAGCCAAGTTTTAGATCTGTAAATGTATATAGGTATTTATAAATTTGGTCATTTTCTCATTAAGTGTATGATCTTCTGGAGTATTAAATGAATTATAGATTATATATTTTGAACAAAAAAAATAAACTTTTGTTGTTTTGAAGAAAAGATATTTTAGACTTTGCTTTACGTTTAGATCAATTCTTATTAACTTATTCCTGTGTATAATTGTTAACCAAACAAAATATTCTTGAAATTATTTATTGTGAATATGTTTTTTGTATGTTTTAATAATAATCAATCACTTGGTTTCTCTTTTTAAATTGTTATGGTTGTTTAGAAAGATCTTACATGAAGTATCTAAAGTTGCAGTTCTATGAGAATATTCAATAGATCTTTTTAGGTCTTTAAAATCTTCAAGTACATGAGAAACAGATGTCCATTGTATACATATAACTTATGTAGATTCAATGGTTAAGAATAAATTTTTATATATATTTTTATCCATATATATTATATATATATATTTATTATTATTATGTGTTGGGTTTAGTGGGTTATACTCGGTACACACCGGTGGCTGTGTACTATGCCGGACCAGAGTCAAGGCATAGTAACCAAAACAAAACTAAAATTAAATGTGTGTGTCAGTGTCAGTGTCAGTATTAAGGAATTTCCTAACAATATGGCATGTATTCAATATAGTGGCCTTCTGTAGTGTGATGTATGTATTTCTACTCAATTGTAATGTTCCCAGGCTTTTGTGTAGCGTGTGTGGTATCACACCTGTACAGGAGAGAACAACAGGTACAATAAGCACCCTATCCATCCTCCACAGATGCCTTATTTCCTGGGCGAGTTCTGTGTACTTGCTAATTTTTTCAGTGCATGTGTTTTGTACATTGTGAGTGTTTGGAATGGCTATGTCTATAATGTATGTGATTTTATTGTGTTTGTCAATGAGTGTGATGTCTGGTCTGTTGTGGTAAATTGTTTTATCTGTGATTATGGCTCTGTCGTAATACATTTTGTGCGTGTTATTTTCCAATACTGTCTGTGGAATATACTTGTAGTATGGTTCGTGGATGTCTGCCAATTTGTGTTTCTTTGCAAGCTCTTGGTGTATTATATTTGCTACTTGATTGTGTCTATGTAAGTAATCTGTCTGTGCCAAGAGCTTGCAACCAGAAGTGATGTGTTGTATAGTTTCTGGCATGATGTGACATTTTCTGCATGTGTCATTTGTGAGTGTTGTATCTTTGAGTATGTGTTTTCTGTAGTTTTTAGTATTTATGACCTGATCCTGTATGGCAATCATGAATCCTTCCGTCTCCCCAAAGAGGCATCCCCGATCTAACCAGCTTTATTATTATTATTATTATAAATTATTCCTGCTTCTAATTTTTAACATCTTAATTTTTTGGTAATGAATTAATAATATGAGAGTCATGTCATAATTATTGATCACTAATGAATAAAAGAATATAAAAGTGGATTAAACTTACCAAAGTTTTTAGAGGTTCTGCATATAGTCTGGTCCTGTATAGCACCCATTGCTAAATATATGGCAGGCATAATAATCCATTTACATAGTTGTCCGTGATAGTCCATGTATGCTATCCATGAAAATGGCTCTATCAATGAAGTTATTGCATCTGCCAGATATGACCAGAAACTATGGAAGACCTGTAGAAAGTTTGATGAGTACAATCCACTTCATACTTTTTTATTCATTAGTGATCAATAATTATATATATTTCAATAAATCAATCAAAATCAATAAATATTTCAAATATATTCATTTTAATTTTACTGAATTATATAAAAATAATTTTATAAATTAAAATATTTTTAATTAAAGCTGCTTGAAAAAATATATATTTTAATTTCAGACTACAGATATCACATTTGGGAAATTAGATAACACTCAAAGTTCTGATATTAGTAGTGGTAAATCTAGTGGTAAGTAATATAAGTTTTTAAAAGTGAAATGTTTTTAGTCAGTTTTTATTTTATAGTATGTAAATTAGTTAGAGTAAAATTTTAAGAAAATTTAACATATGTTTATTTTGAAAGTAAACATACTTTTGTATACATTTCCATATTTCATTGTATACATTCTATATTTTTGTACAGAAAATTTGTACATCATTAACATTGATTATTTTAATGATGAACAAATTTTCTATGAAAATAATAAGTTTAAACTGGATAAGAGTTAGGTATATAAAAAAACCATCTTTACATTTCCAACAGAAAAATAACTGAAAAACAAATACAGGTAGTCCTCGGTTTACGCCAGTTCAATTTACACCGATTCACAATAACGCCGCTGCGCAATTCGCCATTTTGAGGTGTAATTCCCCGATTTTCCCTATTCTAGACTGATTTTCATTTCAGTGTTGACGTATTTACTGAGCCGCGACATTGTACATTCGTTAAAACAAAGATTTTTATTAAATATATTTATTTTTTCTGTTTAATATTATTGGGTATGTATACATTTGCATTAAATTAATATTAAAATACTAAACGTTTAGGTACCCACGAGTCAAGATATTAAACTTAATAGTCCAATAAATGGCGTCCAAATCCATAGCGCCAATGAATGTATCCCGTATCAGTTCATTCAGGAAAACACCTTACGATGCAATAGCACTTCCAGCGATCACAAATTATCATTAGTGAGACAAATTTACTTCTCGTTGGCCAGACGATATTTATCTCTCCTTAGCCACCTTGAATTTTCCCGCTCAAACTGACCTTATATTTGCGCTACGGCGACCGGTAGTCGATCAATCAGTGTCTTCACTCGTCCGTAGCTCTATGTTGGGTTAATGTATCCTTTCAACTAAAGAAAGTTTGACGGATGAAGTTTGTGAGTTAGACAATGTTGGGAGCGAAGTGCAAATGTAAAAAGGAGCATCATATTTGACCATATTCCAAAATTTTTAATGAAAGAAATAAAAAATGTAAACAATTAAAGATGGATACTTTTTTCCGAAAAATGTAAGAAATTCAAAACTAAAATTTTTAAATAAAAACATTTTACTTTATTTTATGATAAAATACATTTTAAAAATTAAAAATTTATATGTATTTTGTATTATATTGTATTAATAAGCAAAATTATTAGCTTATTTTTCACTTATGTAGAACCTAACCTTATACCTCACTGTAAATATGGGTTCGTTTTACGCCAATTCGATTTACGTTGGCTTTTGTAGGAACGGAACTGCAGCGTAAACCAAGGGCTACCTGTATTTTTGTCTTATGTTATAAGCCTTCATTGGATTACCCTTTCTGTAGAATATAAAACATGAAATCAAATAAACACATATTTAAAGTAAAATTAAAGAAAAGAAAAAAAAAATAAAAATAATAATAATAATAATACTTTTGCAGTTCTTGTGTAAATTTATATATACTGATGACTCAATACAATCCATTTCACTAGACTTATGTGAGATATCCGGGGGCATGGGCTGTTCCTGAAATGCCACTTACTCAGCGCAGGCTGGGAAAGTCCATTCTCTATGTTGAGGATGGCTGTAGGAGGGCTAAATCGAGTGGGGAGGTGTGAATAAGTCGATAAGCTTCTGAATAATTAGACAGGGTGACACAGGTTAATAAAGACAACACATTTAATATACACTAAACCTAATACATAAGGTTTTCTAAGGTTGAATACAAAGGATGCATTACTGCTACTTATAGCTAAAGAACTACTTGACTAAAGAACTTAGGGAGAGAGAGTTTACAATTCTATATATAATATACCTCATAGACCGATGGTTCCAGATCTCGTTGTATAGTATGTTGGTGAAATGTACTCGGATCGGAGGTCATAAGAGTTGGCCATTAGTCCTCCTTTCTTCAGGTCGGGATCATCCTGGTAGAGAGAATGACAGGGCAGTCAAGGCAAGGGTGGCGATGGACAGACGGAAGCTGGCTCCTTGGCTTCTCTGGGAGAATGTCTACCGGCAATTATAGTGGGAAGGATCCGGTGTCCACTGTTGATGTCCACCCGAAGGACTGTGTCCAGGCCCTTTTTATACCCATTTTCGGGAGAGCTGACTAATGCTATCTATGATGTAACTTGTTCTAAGTTCAATCTGTTTGTAATTTGTTTATGTTAATTGTCAGAAATCGAACGTCTCGTTAAATTTATTACCTCTTTCTTTCCAGTATTGTTACTCATTCTACCTCATAAAATTGATAACAGCTATCAAGCAAACTAGATTAATTGCTGGAGGTGACTAAGGTCAAGAATTGTAGTGCAACCTTAGTGTGAACCAAGGGGGTTAGAGCGCTGAGCTTCTCCTCACTTATCGGCTTTTTTGTCAGGGATAGTCGGTGTGGTAAATGGGTAGGAGGGTGAGCGAGGTCGTGACGAGGTGTCGGTCGCACTCAAGGATGACACACAATTAAATATAAGAATAACATATTTAATTATCTATAAGCTATACAAACAAGTACAAATTGAAAGGCTACAAAAAGGGAATAATCCCAAAATACTTCTAAATCATGACAAAGATAGACGGTCATCGATAAGTCATCTAAATTCTGGCCTTTATAGGTCCCAATATTCTCTTAAGTTCAACTTAACCTAAGTCTAGTCTATAACTAAGACCAGAGAGAGAGAGGGTCAAAATTTTGTCTGTGTGTTTACCTCATGGGTTCCCACTTTCATAGCATGGGGTCTCGTTGAAACGCACCTGGATCGGCGGTTATACTAGTGGCTAGAATTCCTCCTTTCATTCAGGTCAGGATACGGTGATTATGGCGGGAAGGCAAGGGTGGTGATGGATGGAATGGTGGTATGGGTCCGGTGTCCCGGGATGCTGTCAGCTGTGGATGTCTGCCTGGAGAACTGTGTCCAAGCCCTTTTTATACACGTCCCAGAAGGGCTGACTAATACAAAATCTGATGCAACCTCTTCTAACGTTGACTTGTGTCCGGGATGTGTTTGTTACTTGTCAGAAATTGAAATCTTTCTGTAAATTTATTACTTCTTCTATCCAGTATTGTCACTTGTTCCATCTCATAAATTTGATAACAGCTGTCAAAATAACTGAAGTAATTACTGGAGGTGACTAAGGTCAGAGTTAGTCTCACACCTTAGTAATAATTGTTCCTTATATGGACATCTTGATCGGCTTTATCGTTTGTAACATCATACAACATAGGAAGTATGTGGGTTGTGTTTTTAACTTTTCTAGTAGCAAAGTTAAAAGGTCACTTCCTGAAGTTTGAAGGGAGAGGGGAAATAATGATGAGAAAAATTTTTTGAAGCTTTAAAATTCACAAAAGAGCCCAAATTCTCACACTAGTAATAATTCTTTAACCTGGATAGTCACCTGATCGGTTGTTATCAGCTGTAAAATCAAACAAAATGTATGTGGGTTTTTTCTACTTTGCCATTTCCTTCCTGTCTGACCTTTCAACATTAAATTAAAATATAACGTAATTATTTAATTACTTATTATTCCTGATCTTCTTTCCCCCCTTTGGATGTCACATTTATATATAATGTGGATAACTGAAGTTTTTGTCTCTAATTTTTTTGTGATGTTTTTTATTACTATCTAAATGTAAATGTTTTAATTTATAAATTATGGTAATTTATTGCTTTTGCTGAGCAAAACTTATGTAGCAATAATTTTGTGTAGTATTATTTCTCTACACTGCAGGATTCTTTATATAACAGTCTGAAAATTTAGACAGAGAATAATTAACAAAGGTTAACATTAAAAAAACAAATATATATATATATATATATATGTATTGTTACACTCTTACATCTTGTATAAATATTAATATAGTTTTAAAAATTTTGAAATATTCGAAAAATATATTATTCTAACAAATTATTCTAGAGAATTTTCATTTCTTAATCCGTGTAAAAATGAGATAAAAGTAAAGGNTTTTTTTTTTTTTTTTTTTTTTTTTTTTTTTTTTTTTTTTTTGCAGTATCACCTGTTCTTGATCAAGATAAATTGATAGTAAGGATTTATTAATATTTTCTTTTATTTTTTTTATTTTTTAATGCTTTTTATGAATTTAAATTTTATTTAATTGAAGAATCATAGTGTCAGTGCAACATTTCGCAGTACTCCTTATTCTGATGGTTATAGTAGTTTCCGATATCCATCATACAGTCCACATTTGAGACGTTCTATGCCTAATGTTAATCTGCATTTATCAAATGAACCTCCAAAAGTAAATACTTTTTAATTTAATATTCTATATTTTCATAGTAAATTTTAAAATACAGTAATGGACCAATTATCAAGCTTCCAGAATTACCAGAAAACTGGCTAGTTTTGAACTTGGTGGGCCTAAATACAATTGTAATTCATCATGCTGCCACTTTTGATTTTCATACATTGTACAACACCAGTTCTATTATGTTCTTTACTTTTTATTTAATTTTCATCCTAAATATTGCACTATATATGGTACTCTATATTTTAAGAGAATTAATAATGATTATACAGACTTTACTTTAGAAATGTATTAATTGTATTCGTTAAATACAGTTTCATTCTTTCTGTTTCGTTGTTTATTTTATGATTTAAGTTTATGTTTATCCCACATCCAGAAAAGCAGAAAATCCACAAATCCAGACCACTCCTGATCTCAAGCTAGCCAGATAATTGGTCCTGTTCTGTATAATTTAATTTAATTTTTTAATTATTATTTCTATATTAAAAGTAAATAATGATATATATTTTATTTTCAGTTATATCCTTATCATTTGCTGATAACTAATAATTATAGGCTGCCTCCAGATATTGACAGATGTCATTTAGAGGTAAAGATGAAAACTCTTAATATTTGAAAGTATATAAACAAATTAATTATATCATTATATTTAATTTTGTATATTTTTAATTACAGCGACATTTATCAAATGAAGAATTTCATGCAATTTTCCACTTGACCCGTTTGGAATTTTACCGTTTACCAGAATGGCGCCGTAATGATTTAAAAAAGCGAGCTAAACTCTTTTAAGCAGATTAGTAATAAAAACTGTAGCATTGATAATCAATAACTGTAGATTATGACTGAAATCCTAATTTTTATAGTTGACATATATTCCAATAATGAATTTGTTATAATTGTTTTTCCTATTTTAAAAACTGTTTCTATTCCATGACATACTTATTAATTATTGTAATATTTAAAATGAATATTACATTTTTATTTTTTATAAGTAGGTTATTATTTAAATTAATATATGTAAATGAAAACAGTATTTCAAAGTATTTTAACAAAAAATAAATGATCTGTTATAGAGTTTTAAAAATTAATAGCATCTTCATTATTAATTTTTTCAATAATGATAAAAACTAAACACATCATATAATAGTCATTCATTTTAGTTATAATTTTTTCATAAATAATTCAAAAATCTATAAAATGAAACATAAAATTCTGTGAATTCACTATTAAAATTTAATTATACTGAAAAAACATTATTATTTTTTAGTTAATTTTACTTGAAATTATATTACACATTTTGAAGGATTTTAGACTACTGTAAAATGCAATATTTTTATTATATATTAATTAAGAACAAGTAATATATATCTATTTTATGAATATATATATATATATATATAAATGGACATGTATGTCCCTATATTTCACTTTTTAGCCAAAACTATACATCGCACGTNTAAAAATCTTTTAATATTTCTTTAAAATATAAAACAAAATATTATGCATTTTATATTTTATGAATGTTTCAATGATGCATAAGTACTTGTAATTTAAAAATTACATTGCAGTTTAATCAAATAAGTCACTTACTCTGAATTTTTAAGTTATTTTTTGATCAATAAATATATTCAAAAATATAAGCTTATTGTACTTGAATAATTCATTCATATAACTGTATTATAATTTTATTTTTATGATTTTTGAGTAATTATATAATAATTACATCAAATTTCTATTCTGCTTTTCTTACATATTTAAAATATATTTTGAATATGAAAAAATTATGTCAAACATAATATTTGCATTCAATTAACAAAATTAAGAATAAAAATCAGTAACTTAACATTCTTGCATTTGCAAAGTAACAATTAAAGAAAATATTCTGTCTAATAATTGCAAAAATTTATTACATCTAAAATGATGGATAAAAATGACTCTGATCTTTTTGTAGGGAAAAAACCAAAAGAAAGTTAATGCTGTTTAAATTTGAAATTTTGATTTCTAGGATAAGTATTCTTAAATATTAATAATGTTAAGTTTGATATTTGTTTCATAAGAAATAACCAATATTTTAATATATTTATTTTTTGTAACAGTAACATAATTTTTATGATAAGCATAATGATTCATAAAAAGCAAATAATTTGCAGTTATTATCTTATGTATTATTTATAAGAAATATTATTTCTTAATAAAACAAAAGTACAGAGATCATATAAATATAGGATATTAAATTTTTATATTTTATATAATAAAAATTAATAATGTATCATATCCAAAAACTATTAAAGAAATAAAAATAAAATGACATTTAAAACAAGACACACAACATTATAATCCATTTCCGTTAATAGAACTATATTTGATATATTCATTTTATTTGGTTATAAAGTTGCAATAATTGTAACTGAGTAAACTGAATTGATGAACCTTTTATAAAATTTTTTTTGTATCATTTGAATAATTTATTTGTGATATCAGGCTGGTTTTAACTTTTTGATATTTTTCAATACATTTTAAAATTTTACGTAAGTTTGTTTTAGATAATTATATTGTAAAGCAACAGCTTATTAATAAATGATTTCATATCTTATATTTATGTGAATTTTTAAATATGTATGTAAACTATCTATTTATTTTTAATTTAAATTATGAATGTATAATTAATTTTCTGATACATTTTGATGTTTTAAAGCGTTAATATTTTACAATTTTCCTAAACCACAAAATGTTTCAATATTTTAAAACATTTTTTTGCTATATTAGATTTTAGAACAAAATTTGTATGAAAGGAATTAATATAGAATCATAATTTAAATTTAGTGATTAAATCCTAATAAAGAAAATATATTTCTTGATTTCATATTTCCACAATGAAAGTGTGTGCATCCAAAGATTAATTTTTAGAATTAACAGTTCAAAGTAATATTATCTGGACTTTAAAATCAGTGATCTTTTAAAGAATTCCATGTCTTTTCTTTGAAACCAGTTTTGGTTACTTTTATAGAAAATTTGATGTATTTTCAGCTTTGATTATGAATCAATTTATGATTGCAAAATATATTACCACCTAAATCTTAGGAATTTAAAATTGACTTTTTCTATTAATAAAAATTGTATAGTCAAATAAAAATACAATAAATGATTCACTTGTACTCAATAATTGTTGCAAATTTAAGTAATATGAGAATTTTCTTTAGATAATTTCTTGAAAATGTGATTTAAATAATTCTAAAACTGTGCTGTTTCAATACAAATTGTATTTAAACATATTAATTTCAGTGACTTTTTTATTCATCCTTCATTTTTAATTTTTATTAAGTTTAATTTGTAATACATTAAATAATTAATATATTACAAATTCATTATTTATCATCATACATTATTATTTAATATATTATGAATTGTAATGTATTAAATAATTAATATTTTATTCAAGTTCACTATGTGAATTTTACATCTATAATAAGGAATTAAAATTTTTAGAAAGATGATTACTAGTGAGCAATTATTTTATTGTGATATTGTCACAATACCAGGCTGCAATTTTTAATTTATTTAATTTAAAATATATGCTCTCCATCTCAAATTAGTAGTGTCTTGCTGGTCATCTATCTCAGTGTTTTTCAAGCTTTTTCTCACCACAGACCAGTATGATTATGGATAATTTTACATGGATCAAGTAATTATAAGCAACTAAGCATTATGCATATTTGTTAAGCTTATTTATGCTTATCTAGAGTTGCTGTACATAACAAAGTACATAGAGTAGCTCTAGATTACTGTTTAAATGACACCCATAATCAATTACACCAGGGGCCGTATTCTGGTCACTGTCTCTGGTCTGTTGTCTCTCACAATCTGGTCGCTGATTGGCTAATCATTTGGATTAACCAATCAGCGACCGGCTTGTTAGAGACAAGAGACCAGAGACAGTGACCAGAATATGGCCCCAGCTTCAGTACAGTTAAATATTTTTATGCAGATTGGTGAAATTTTTTTGCGGACCAGCACTGGTCTGTGGACTGGTGGTTGAAAAACACTGATCTGTCTAACTCCTTTCAGGGGAAAATTTTAGAATTGAAATAATATGACTTCCAGTTTGCATCAGAAGTTTGTACATAGTTAATTCGGGCCTACTACCCATAAGATATCTATATTTTGTCTCAACTTTTATCTATCTAACTCTGTTCTCAAGATTAAGGAAGGACAGACAGGCAGATGATAGTGGCAATTTATAGGTCTACAACTTTTTCAAATTGCAGCCCACTCAGCACTAAGTTGATCTCTTTTGTATTTTTATAATATATATTTTGAGGATTAAACTTTCAAAAATATTTTCCACAAAGTTACTTTATAAAGTGACCCTAAATCTTACAATAAAAAACAAGTTTCAAACTAATATAAATAATGAATCAACTTAAATTAGCAATGTCTAATATTTCAATATTGTGCACATTGCAAATTCAAATTTTAGGAGGGATAATTTACTCTCTGTAGGAAATTCCAATGTTTTTTTAGAATAAATGTCTTTTTGTTTATTTTAATAATTAGTTGTATATTAATTCAGTTATACATTTATTTAATAAATATATAATAATTATTATGAGTATTATTATAATGGTCTTCATATTTTAGAGTATATTATATATTAATAATAATTTGGATAATAATAACACATGGATTTCTAAATAGTTCGCATTTTAAAGTCCAGATATTTGGGAATTGTTTGCACTTTTCATAAAATGTTTGTTATAAGACTCATTATAGCTAAATCAAATGCAGTTTCTAATAATAAAGTTTTCATGAAACATCATGAATATGATTCTTGAAACAATTAGTTAATTATACAAAGACTTATTTTTATCAATTTATAATAAAATTTATTTTTATTTTGAAAAATATAATTTTTCAAAATCTACTTCGAAGTAGAATATTTAGAAAGAAAAAATTTCTGTACATATTAAGTGGCCAAGAAGAATGAAATTTTTTAAATATTTATTTTATTAATACTGTTTAACAGAGTATTTTCAGTCCATGATACTTCTTTTTTCTATATAAAATTTAATATTTGTAACAGTTGAAATTATATTGTGTTTATTATGTTAATAAATGAAATAAACATAATATAAAAAAACAAAAACAAAATTGCTGTATAAATCATTCATTTTAATTGATTAATTGATATTTAAAATTGCTCAAGATCTAAAAGTACTGGATCTCAAATAGTTCTAATTAAAAAGAAAAGAAATAGATAGAAATATGAAAAGTCTGATCAGAGAATTTTTTATTTTTTATTTTTAGTACATTTAAAACATTTTATATATAAATTTTTCTAAATGACATTTACACAATTTTTTGAAACTGCATGATTCTTTAATAATTCTAAGAAATATCAGGCTATCTGAAAGATGTCAATAATAACTGTTTATTGAGTATTGTTAAAGAAACTTCCCTTTTTTTTAATGTAATTTTTTTAAAATGTTATTGAGTTGTAATGTATCATATAACAAATATTTTTTCAATATTATANGGTAACAAACATTTTAAAAATTGATTAATTGAAAATTAATTAAGAACAGTTTTATGAATATATACAATATTGTAAATTCTTTTATGAATTAAACAATGACTCAATTTTTTTCTTGATCTTAATATAATTTTTTGATCTTGATATAATATTAAATCTTAGTTTTTCGTATGCATACAAAAGTTCTTATGGTTTATACAATTTACCATAAAATATAGGACATAGTATGTGATACCAATTCATAGATTTAATGTAATTTTTAAATGTTTACATCTGTATTAGACTGTTCAATTTGAACATAATATGTGAAAAATAGCTATAATAAATTTAGTTAAGATATAATAGATTAAATTATAGCAAAATGACAAACAGTGCTTTTAATTGTTTGTATGTATAATTATTGCAGTTAATAAACAAAAAGGTTAATATTATATTTATAGTTAACATATCATGCAAAATTTCAGCAATAGAAATTACAGCTTAACAAGAATCTTACAACACCTTGTTTTAAAATTTAATTTATACATGAAATACTGTTTTATCATATCTTTAATGACTATTTATTGTATTATAATAATAATAGTTTATTTTATTTTTTAAACAGTATATAATTTGATTGTAAAAACCCACAGCATGTTTTCTGCTTCAAGAAATATAATTTAAAAAATTTTATAGCATTCTATTTATAAAATTTGAAAAATTGTACTATTGAGATTTCAGTGAATTATTGCTAGCAAATAAATATCCAATTTTTTTGTATGTATGACCAATTTACAATTTTAGGATTAGTCAGGAAATGTAATATTGGATATGTTTGGTTGGGACATTTTATTATAATTAAGTGCTAATTATTCTCTTATAATCTGCAATTTAGATTATGATCTGATTGCAATATAAAAAGAAAACTTTTATATGATGTTAGTAGATTATAGAAGAAAGTATTTTTGACACAAAGCTTTTGGTGTTTTGTAAAAGTATGTTTGTGAGAAATGCTTATCTTTAAGAATGCAAAGTTTTAGATTTAGTAAGTGAATTTTACTTGATTTGTGAATTTTGAGGTTTTAATTTTATTGTATATATTTATGATGTAATAACAAATATATTTAACAATAAAAAATTTTCCTTTTACTTATTTAGATCTGATTTATTGATGGTGCTAATTCTTTTATGTAATGAAACTATGTTATATTCCACTTTTTATNTCAAAGAAAGTTGAAAAATTCATTTTTTTTTCTAATGACATTTTCAAAAGATCAGTTTTTAATAATTTTGTGCTTTTGAAAATCCATTAATGAAGGAAAATATTTTATTATAATGTTCTAAACATTCCTGAATGCATTAATTATTCATTCCATATAAAAATATAATCATTCCAAACAATGCTATAAAATATGGTAACAAACATTTTAAAAATTGATTAATTGAAAATTAATTAAGAACAGTTTTATGAATATATACAATATTGTAAATTCTTTTATGAATTAAACAATGACTCAATTTTTTTCTTGATCTTAATATAATTTTTTGATCTTAACCCTCACACAAATATGCTCTCCGAAGTCAAGGACCAGTGAGCGAATATCCCTGGGTTCTTCCCAAGTCTTCGGGAAATATACAGACAAACGTGGCAACGGTGCAGGACGCGGATATTACAGAGACTCCTCAGCAGAATGAGGGCCACCCGCGGCTGCCACCTCCCACTCCCATTGGATTATTCGCTAATTGTAAATGGTAGTTTCTCTTTCCCGTCAAAGAGAGATTATCATATCCAAATGGAGAGAGGTCAGATGTAAATACGCGCGCGCGCTCACAAATCAATTGTCGCGAAATCGGAACTAACTTTAATGTAAACTCCCTTTTTGATAGATAACGATGGGAAAATTTGTAACAATCCGTTCGTTCATGTTGATAAGCTGTATTGCATACGAAGTATCGACTATCGTACCCGCCTTGACCAAAGGAATCATATTCTTACCTCAAGGAAATTTCCTTATGACAACGAGTCAATGGACCATAGCTTTAGAAATAACGTTCGAGGGATACGACGATTATCTTCGCGATTTACATCGTCATTTAACTGCTCTGACTCCCGTTGTAAAAGGGGGAGCGCAGAAGAAAGACGATCCCATGCGACCCCTATGGACTTTAGCGGATGCGGAACTAGCAAACCTAAAACAATCTCTCGCCGACTTCGAGGCGGAGTATAAAGGGTTAAAGTCCACGGTCACACTAAACAGTCATCCCCGAAAGAAACGAGGATTAATCGACGTCGGAGGTAAAATTTTAAAGTTTCTGTTCGGAACAGCTACGTCAGAAGAAGTAGAAGCAATGAATAGTCGGATAGATACTTTATCCGAAGATCAACGGAAAATTATACACATCTTAGAAGCTCAGACAACCGTCATAAATCAAACCCTTCGAGCAGTCAAGGACAATCGGAAATATATCGACATGATGATTCGACGACAGAATTACTTAGATCAAGAACTCCAGATGTTCAGTTATACATTTGTCGTTAGTACAGCACTTCGATACGTCGAAAGCGCAATAATGGAATTCCGAATCGGTGTTTCAAATCTACGACAAGCAATCGAGATGTTGGAAAACCACCAACTCAGCTCTTACTTCTTGTCAAGGTCACAACTGTTAGAGACGCTAACGGAGATAAACAAACACTTGCCCGGAGGAATCTCATTGATAGAAACGTTAAACGAGGACAACGTCTTCAAATACTACCAGTGGATTACCACTACAGCCGTAGCACTCCCGTCCACATTAAGAATTTTCGCAAAATTTCCCCTAGTTACTCCCGAAGGATATTTTGATCTGTATGAAGTAGTGAAATTCCCTGCATATTTTTCCGTTTCTAGGACATTCGCCTATTACCAAGCCGATTTCCCATATATCGCTTTGTCAAGAGACCGACAGCTTTATATGTTGTTGGAAGCACATGATTTACAGAAGTGCAAGATTGGACTAACAACCATTTGCGCACCGGAAGTCGCAGTATGGAAACTCCCATATCAAGCTTGTGAATACGCCTTGTTCATGGCAGACGAACCAACTGTTAATAAATTATGTAAGAGAAAAGTTACCGTGTATCCAAAGCCATTGTTTCGCCGCATCGACGAGGAAGGGACTTGGATATATTCCACCCCGTCACCTTTAAATTTAGTTATGGAATGCAACCAAATGAGTACCTTAATGCAACCACAAATCAAAATGATCAAGTTAAATAATACAGGAATTTTTAAATTGCCTATGACTTGTGTTGGCCACGTACCCGGCATACGTCTTATGTCTCACTTTCAAGCACAGACCACATTCAAGATTGCCCTTCGAAATCATTACGTAATACCAGCGATAACAGATGTTCTCAATTTTACAGAAATTAAGATCCTGCAAGAATATATTCAGAAAAACGTTACCTCAAGCGTTCTACACTCTAATGAACGCGATTGGACTCTGGAATTTTCCGGGCGAATGCTTCGAGATATAAGTCAGGAGATAAGATCAATGAAGAGCGATACTACCTTTTCAAAGCCATCAAATGTATGGACTTATCCATTCTCCACATGGAGTTTGACATTCATAATTCTTATTGTCGTCATCGTAGTTGTCCTTGTGATTGGTTGGAGCTGCCGCAACCGATCAAGTTGTCTAAGAAAACGAAAACCAGCGATCACATATCCCCTTCCCCATCAGGAAAAACGAGCCGAATCTGCTCCCATGGAGATGATTGAATTGGTGCCAGTAGCCGTAGAGATGAGTCCACCTTCGAAAGCTTTAGAGGTGTTAGAAGTCAATCAGCCAATGCTGATGAGACCCAAGCGGGAGGAATCCGTCACACTTCCTGCTGGAGTTGAAACTATTCCTACTCAAATGAGACGTTTATAAATTCGCGAGGAAGAATCCGTATCTCCTTAGCGATAATCTCGTGTACAGTTTCGCCTGAGAAAGGACTAAGACTCAACTATCTTTCTTTTCCTTTATTTAGAATCAGCCATGGAAGAACAGACAGCAACGACGTCTACGGAGACAAACAACAACAGAGAAGGAACCGCTCAACGTTTCCATTCGGACCCCGCACTGGTCGTCCTGTTCGAGTGTCCAGTGTGTTACGAACACATGTCGCCCCCGATGTTCCAGTGTCCGGCAGGCCATATGATTTGCTCTCGATGCAAGGAATTGGTACAGTGGTGTCCGACTTGCCGAGGGGAAATGGGGAATAACCGAAACCTTTCCCTGGAAAAATTGGCCGAAATTGTGGCTCTACCTTGCAAGTACCGGGACGAAGGGTGTAAAGAATCTTATGTCTTAAAGGAACGAGAGGCCCACGAGAGAAGGTGTCCTTTCAAAACCTGTTCATGTCCCACTATGGACGATTTCTGCGCCTGGGAAGGGAGGCACCAACAAGTAATCCCTCATTTAATGCAAAGTCATTCTCCATCGCTCCACCTTAATCATGATGGTGTCCGAATGTTAATAGTCGGACTAGAATCGGCTCAAGCTTTAACTTGGTTAGCACGATTACATTGCTACCAACGAGACTTTCTCATTCAAATTATAAAAACCGAAAACACACATAATTCTTACCTTCTTTACATAGTTGTTAGAAACGTCGGAACTAGACAAGATGCAAAGAATTTCAAAGGAAAAATCGAAATCAGAGGAAAAGGCAGACTCGTGGTGTGGGAATCTATCCCGAGAAGTATAACGGGCGATGTCAAAAGAATCACCTGGTCCGGCGACTGCCTAATTCTACATTCCAGAATGCTGGAGAGAATGCTTGAGAATCTTATCCTATCAATCACGGTAACTATCCTGCCCGGGAAAAACTGGAATCCTTCGGAAGGAACAGAGCGGGGGGACGAACATTAATAACTCCGATCGGCCGTGGAAATCTTTCTCTCCTAAAAGTACTGTGAACGCGGGTATATGTATTGAACTTAACGCGGCGAAGTTGTGTCGCTAGTATACGACGTGAATATTTGAAGTAGATAAGAGCTCTCACATATTAATATTTACCCTTCTTTATGTCTTACCAGACAAACCAAATGGCGGATTCAACAGAACTCTGGGATCTAGACGGCTTCGATTTTGATGAAATCTTCATTTCTAGCGCCCAAAGGGAAGAACCGAAGCTTAAGGTGAATGAACGTACTCTTCGCCACGCTCTTAGAAGGGTTCGAGGGACGGCCACAACTCGCTACCCGGAAATCATTGTCCTCCCCCAAAAGGCAGAGGTTCCCACGGAATTAAAAACAGAGGTGGATGAAGCCAATAGGTTTGCTGAAAAACGAGCAAAACAGATCCAAATAGAGAGAAGGCCAGGGGCGTTGCGACCAACGACGGTCGGACCGCACAGCGAGCCTATCCGCGGCCCAGTTCAACCAGAGGTAACTTCCATGACCTCTAACGAACCTCGACCATCTCCGCCGATCGGAGCGGAAACCAATTCGCCCCGACCCCGACGGGGAGTGGGTCGGGGACAGGAAATCCTGGAAATCATACGCCGTCAGGATCAGTACCGACAACAAAACGCATGCGGACGAGCGCGAAGTTGGAACCGCCTAAATTAGGAAGGGTCCGCCCCTGGGGGGGCTAGGGAGAGAAAGATGAACCACCAAAGGCTCGGAGATGTCCGACAAAGGAAAAGAAGAAAAAAAAAATTTTTATATATATATATATATTTGTATAATCTTTATATAACGTTTCCAAGTTTATTTTGAATACTCACACACATATATATATACATATATACTATATAATAACCCCAGTATTATATATATATTATAATAATCATTTAACATTTTATTTATATTCAAATAAACATATATTTACTCTGTTCGTTCCACTTTTTCTATTTTTTTATAAAACCATAATTTTATTCGCGAAGGTGAATAGCTACGAAAATTTTAGTATCAAGATATGGTTGGGTGGAAAAATATTTGTGAATTGTTCGTCCCTGTTTGTGCGAGAGGGAAAAAGAGCAACATTGCGTTTTGCCCCTGTAAATGTAAACTTCCACTTCGAACTGGGAGTTCGCCCGTGAAGAATACATGTTAACTAGATTCATCGTACTTTTGTCTTGTTAACGCGCTGTTAATAGTAATTGTATAATTTAGAGCTATTTCGCTGAGAGTAAAATAACGCAGTCGTCACTTCCAGAAAGACGGAAATATGGACTGACAGCTGCCAACGCTGCCAGCTAAAATGTTGCTAACCCGAGCAACATTTTAAAAAGGCCGGGAGCTCTGTGAAGACCCAACCGAGGTCCGAATCATGTAAATCGCGATATTCCTATGATTAAATAATAACGATAGATTAATTATGAGAGGGAGAGGAAAATCCCATAATTTAAACAACGCGGCACAAAATGTAGACAACGAGTCTCGGATTACTCGAACACGTGTTAAACGAACTGTCAATGTCAGAATGAAAAGTTATAATTCANCCTGCCTGCAGGAAGCGTCAGTCGTTGGCAGTCGGCCCAGAGCCGTAACTAGGCAGGTGCAATTAAAGAAATGCTATTAGTTATTATTCAGTATAGTAAGAGCACTTTTTTGCATTATTGAAGTCTATATTTTTCATTTGATCAAAAACTATTGTAAGTTCAGTTCTGTTATTTTGCTCAGTCACTTTATTAATAATAAACTTTGTAATCATGTAGAAAAATTTAAAAAATTCACTGAAGAATTAAATGTAAATTGCCATGATTTTCATCTGATTGCAATATTATATTTTTAACAGAATATTAAAAAATAATTATTGCAGGTGAGTCTTTATTTTTCTGACTATTAAGCATTATGATATTGATAAATAAATGGGCTGCATGTCTATTTTATTAAAATCATTTTCCAGTTCAAATTAACTTGGAAATATCTATACTAAAATCAAAACAGAGGCTTTTATTGATTTTTTCATGTTTGTGCTGTATTCTTTTAAAATGGCATTGTCTGGTCTATTAAAACATTTAAGAAAAAATAATACTTTCTTCAGATTTGCTGTAGATGGAAATAATCATTCTTCTATAAATATATTTCTAATAGCTATTCACCATTTTGGTTGAAAATATGGTATTTCCAATCAAATTAAAATAAAATTTAGAACAAGTCTAATAAAACTACTAATATAATTTTTGTATTAAAAATAATCTTGAAAAACTTGTTTAGTTCATTTTTATAAAAGTATTTCAAAATAATATTTATCATAATTTAACCATTCTTTAAAAGCAAACTAGTTTTTAAAATTTTAAATTTTAGTAACATCAACAGTTAATTTATCATTTTAAAATTTTCCATAATTTCTGACAATTTTTTAATTAAAACACAGTGCACCAATAATAAATCGTTTGATCCTCCTAATATTCTTTTAAATACCAAATTTTTTTATGATATAAATATAGTAAGTAATGCTTAATAAACCTGACAATAGATATTTCTCTAAATGGCAATAAAGATTTGATTTGTTTTCTGTGATAATGCTTAATTTTATACTGTTCTTAATATTTTTAATGTAATAGTTGTTTAGTTCTTAACACTTTTTTACAGACTGAAGAATATAGCAATGATCAAAATTGATGTTATAAATTACTGTAAACATTTCATCAGATTGATACATAATTTGTGGAAAGTTTATCAATAAATTTCTTTTGGAAACAGTTGTTTTTAATTTTTTTTAATATTCTTAGGAAAACTAAGTTTTTCCTTATCCATTAAATTTCTTTTTCAGTTTTGGTTTTTATGGAGAAAGAAAAATACCAAACTTAATTTTTCAAAAGAAATATAATTATTTATTACTAGTTAGCAAATATTGTATTTTTATATTGTAACAAGCTTTTGGAAAAATCTTTATATACAGTATGTATAAATGAGAACGTTTATGATAAATATTTTGAAACGTTTGGCATAATGTTCTTCAGAAATAATTTTAATAATTATAATAATTCAAATCAAATTTGATGAAAAATAAAACTAAAACTTCTAATTTTTTAATGATTAACTTGGGGGCAGGGTGCCCCAATTGTATCGTTGTGCTTTATAGTGAGCTATTTCATGTGTCTTTGGCGTCAGTTTTGCCTTGCAAATTTGCTCTCCTTGTAAGTGCGATAACGAAACCAAGGGGAAGTAGTAACTGTACCTCCAAGTGGTCCTGCCCGCAAGTAGCCCCTCGTGGGCGAAACTAAACAGTTACTGCGTTTCTTACTATTAAAAAACAGTCCTTTTAAGGACTATGGCAAAGAGACAGAAAACCTCTGATACAGACGACGAGGTGTCGTCGCAGGAAATGGAAGTTTCCCTGCATGATGAACGAATTATAACGGCAGAAGGAATCAGAGATAATATAGAGGAGTATATGCTGAACAGTGGCAAAAGTCGGATAAACTCCAAAAGCCACGTGAGCTACGTGGTTGAACAAATCGATAAATTAATAGACTTATTTCGCCACAAAGAAGAAGCGGTACCGTTGCAAGCCGCAATGGAAAACATCAGCAAAAAGCTGGATCAAGTTTTGAATAAACAGACTTCTTTTCCGCAAAGTTATGCACAGGTTACTGCACCTAAGAAGACAAGTAAACCTAAAGAGGTTATTTTGGTGGAACCGTCGAAAGAAGGAGATGATCCTNAACCGAGTCTAATAGCTATCACGCAACGTAGAATAACAACATAATGTAGTGTAATGGTTCTCAAAATGGGTATACCGTCCCGTGAGCATCGAGTAAATGTAAGAAAGCGAAAAGAAGCAAGTGGGCGGCAAGATACTGATGACCGTAGGCGAAAGTTGGGTCACTGAGAACCTTTTCTTTTCTTCTTAAACAAGTAAAAAGAAAGACTGCGTTTAATAGATTCCAAATGTGGAGAACAATGCACGGTAAAGACAAAGTGTGAATTTCATCAAAGAAAGTTTTTCTAAGAATATTTTCACGTCTATCTCACACAAGGAAATTGAGTTAGGAGGCGTTGGGGTGCATTTAGGGACGTTGGTACTACTAGACGTATAACTTTATGGAACCAAGGTGGCGGTGACTCAAAAAAGTGGGAATCACTGGTATAGTACCTTATCTATAGTTGAAGTCCATGAATGATGCGGTTCTATCACTCATGAAAATCTCCAGTTATAGCTCGAATTCGATCTCAGGTCTCTATAACAGCAAGCCACTATGACCATTCAGTCAACAAATTACAATGAGAAATGTTTAATATTTTTAAAGTTAAGTTGACAAGTAAATTTGGTTTATTTGTGTGGCAACGTGACACGTGGGCGATCTGCCGAGGGGAATGCCTCACGGGAGGTCTTTATGGGAAATTTGCTTTTATTTAGCTGTTACTAACGTAAAAAAATTCCACGGGGCCAGCCCGTTGGCCAGGCTCGAACCCATAACCAACTACAATGTATTAGTGGTTTAATCCACTCTGCCACCAATGGGCGTCCTAACAAGAAGAAAGATCAGGGCGTTCGCAATAAAAGCTATAAAAAAGCACAAGCTATAAAAAAGGGCATTGTATACATTACTCAAGGAATGTCAAATGTGATTCAACTTCGGATCAGCGCTCCCACAAGATAGCGCTGGTTGAACTCGGGTCTAAGTTGGTTTTGAAAACAAGGAATGGGGTTTTGGTCAACGTACGACGAAGTTGAATGGACAAATATTGTTCATTAGTTTCTTATATATTTGTAGAATAGGCTAGAAGTCACGAATGTTTTGTTGTTTAGTGCCCCCTTGGGATTAGGAAAAGGGCAACCGAGACGAAAAGGGGGCACGTACCCCAAGTACCCCAATGTACATGCGCCCTGGAAAAAATATACAGTATATATTCGTATATTGTTGATTGTAGATGTAGCGTCGCAACTCTACTTTTCCTAAGAATTCTGTTTGCAATGTTTTTTCTGTTGTATTTCCAATACATAACATGACAACATGGCAAACAAAATTTTTACGAAAAGTGGAGTTATGACACTAATCCTCAGCCTGCGATATATCTAGAGATTTCATTTTCATTGAAGTCTCTTAAGATTATTTTTATATAATAATTTTTCCCACGTTTTCAATTAAATAATATTAAATTAATATTTTGTTTCGATTTTTATACTTAAATTAATATTCTACAAAATTATTTTATAACTAAAAATATATAATAAGAAAAAATAAATATTGTCATTTATTTAAATTTTATATTCTTTAATAAATTTTATTATTTATTATCTCACTTTACTTAAAATTAATATGAATAATAAATTTTATATCAGTTAAAAATAATTGTTTTTTTTAAAAATATTTTAAGTATAGATATGGATGGCAAACTGTTTAATTTGACAATAAAATCATTCCCGCCATTTTGTCAAATGGTCGTCTGTTTTCTATGTTTTGTACAGGATTGTCTAAGGACTGTTTTTATTTTATATAGTGGCATTTTTGCCGCTTAGTAAAATAATATAAATAATGTACATCAAACAGGTAAGTGCAATTGAACTTCGATTCCATCATAAAATATATTTCGGATGAAAGCATTATGATCTTTTAATTCGGTAATATGAATTCAAGAAGTAAAAGTAAACAAATCACATACCCTTTGATTGTAGTGACACACAACACAAACTCTTAATTACAATCATTTCTATGATTATAATTAAGAATCGTCAATCAAAAATTTTATAAATGTTATGTGTAGACACAAATATCTCCACTGTAATGCTTATTGGAAAATACATAAAAGTTTTGATTCTGTGATAAATATCAATAACAAATGAAACTAAGGTGAAACTAAAACACTTTGTACTTTTGTTTGCTTGATAAACATTTTATTTAATAAGTTATTAGATATTATATGTCATTTTTATATGTTTTTTGAAATTCATTCTTTGATTTTATTTTGGCATGAGTAAGAATTGTTTTGATCGTTGAATTTACTTAATAAGAGATAACTTTTCAGATGTTTTCATCTATATATAATATAATAAGCTTAATATACCTGTGTTAATGTGGAATAATAACTTTGTGTCATTTTTGGAAAAATATATATAAAGGAATATAATTAACTTACTAACTTCAAAGATTCATTACTATAATCTTAGAAATAAAATCTATTAATTAAGAAATCATTTCTGTAGTCTGGAATATCTATACATTAGTTAATAGGCATTACTGAATTGTTGATAGCAGTGGCATGCCATTCATGGAAGCTGTGGAAGCACTGCTTCCCTTATATTTTCTAAAATATAAATACAAATTGTATGATTATTCTCCTATTTTAACCTACTTTTAATTAATTAAAATTAATATTTTATTATAACCGTATTATGTATCTTATTTCTATACTATGTGTGAAAAAAATGATAAGATTATTATTGTATATTTGAATATAAATTCATATGTGCATATTCCCAATGGAAGCACTGTATTGTCGAATACAGGACAATTTTCATGGTGAAAATATTTGAATGGTGTAAAGCAGCCAGATTGTACACATTTGCAGATGCACTTCACAGAGCACCAACCTCACGCAGTTTAGCTCATGGATACTACACACCAAAATATAGTATAATGCTTCCAATGATTTTATCCAGGGCCGGCACAGCTTCCCTATCATCACATGCCACTGATTGATAGTAATGTTTTTTGAATTACGTCAAGTTTAGCCATTGCTTATTTAAACAGAAAAAAGATCTTTTGGTTAGATCACTTTCGTCAGTTTTAGCTGAAATTATAATGAGGGAAATGGACAAAATGTATTTTTATCATTTATGGTTGAATTTTGAGATGAATTTATGGTTGATACAAAAAAATTTAACATATAAAATTATGTATATTTTGAAGAAAATATATATTTAATAATGGAAATTAATTAACAGTAGTGTTCTGCTTATTCAATATCAATTAACAGTCAACAACATACTAGTTTTTGAATATGATTATATACCAAATTGTTCCAATTTACTATGACTTCTTTCTCTAGTAATAAAATGTTAGAATGCGAGATAGAACATATTAGTTTAAAAAATTGGAACAACCAATAAATGAATACATAATGTATTAGATATAAAATAAAATAAAACTAAAAATGAAATATTGGCAATAATTTTTAAATTATGAAACTTTCATAATTTTAAAAAACCATTGCTGATATTTCATTTTTATTTTATTTTATATCTAATACATTATGTATTCATTTATTGGTTGTTCCAATTTTTTAAACTAATATGTTCTATTTTGCATTTTAGTTCAGTTGTGTATTTAGACCTAAAGATCTGTTCATGATCGAGAACATTAGTCACTAATAAAAAATTTTCAACTGGAGATACAAAGGACATTTTTATTACAATTAGACCCAGTTCATTTGTATTGCTGTAGAATTATTCTTTCTCTAGTGCCATTGCTTTAACACTGTTGGGGTATTTACTAAATGAATTGGAATTTTTTTGACTTGAATATTCATTAACCTGTATGTGGATCCAATGTTGAAAAATTCATTGCCCTCTTTGCTTAATTTGATCATATAAATTCCAGGTATTCTACTTTCTGCCCTTGGTCCTTTATCTGGTCTAACTATCTGTATGATAGAGGATAATTTCCTAATTCCCATTTGGATGTCATATTTTTTTGCAATGGTACTATTACAGCTGCTATGGCTTTACCTGTAACTAGCATCTCTTCCTTATTTCTCTCTGACTGATTTCCCTACTCAACTGTTCCACATGTTTATCAGCCAAATGATTGCCAAATTATATTGGGCTTTATTACTACTACAGTAGAACCTCGATTATCTGGATTTTCGATTATCCGGATTGTTCAAAATAAACAAAAATTTTACGAATTTGCTGATTTGCACTTGGCAAATTACGACACTGTTTATGTACATGGCAAACTGTTTAATTTGACAATAAAATCATTCCCGCCATTTTGTCAAATGGTCGTCTGTTTTCTATGTTTTGTACAGGATTGTCTAAGGACTGTTTTTATTTTATATAGTGGCATTTTTGCCGCTTAGTAAAATAATATAAATAATGTACATCAAACAGGTAAGTGCAATTGAACTTCAATTNTAGAATATTCCTATTAAAAAAATTTTTTTTAAAAACTGGATCAAAAGTTTAAAACGCATTTTATTAAGGAAAAAAATAAAGTTATTGAAGTGTTTTCGAGATTACATAATTTATATACATATATGATTTTAACTGGCCTACAAACAGTCGAAAGAATTCAAAAGCGAAAAAAGTTTCTGGAACGATTCCAAAAGAATTATTACTAGTTAGCAAATATTATATTTTTATATTGTAACAAGCTTTTGGAATTTAAATATTGTTGATCTCGACATAAGACGCGATTCCAACAAAAGAAAGGTTGAAAAGTCTCTTAGGCGCTTTGTCACTGGAAGCCAAACTTGTAAGCTTACGTCGTTTACCCTTCTTAAATGTTAAACTTTATCACGAAATTCAAAATCTTAATAGAGCATATTGAATAAACAGAAACGCGCAAATCATGGTTTTAATACTTTGCCGACTAAAAGGTGGGGTGCGTGCAAAACGTAAAGCTAATCTTAGTCTCATATCTTGCATGCAGATTTCACGCGCGTTTAATGGGAAGTGGCACAGTGTGGCTAGCCTCGTCTGTAAATGAAATTCTATATGTTCATACAACAATGTGAATGGGCGAGCGGTTAAGGTGTCAGCCTACCGCTCTGGGGATTCCGGACGAATCCAATCGGCTCGAAAAATCTCATGCATTTTTTTCTGAGATGGTCTGTCCTGGATATATCGGGTTCCGTTCATCACCACCCTATTTTATTGATATGAGGTCTCTGGTTTCTTTCACCCAGTTCTCTAGGGCATTTGTACGGATTTGCACCGCGACCAACCAGTCGTCCCGTGACCTTATTGAATTTTTGATGACGATGATGATAAAAAAGGCATGAACTTAAATCAAGCCGATTCCATATCCAGTGTCACAAGAAGGATAAAAATGTGCTCCTAGAGAAATAAATAGTAATAAGTGCCGTATATTGAAAGCTTTAATTTTTTTCTTTTTATTGGGCAAAAGTTGCATAAAATAACTAAAATATTAAAACATTTTAAAACTTGCCATTCTATCAATATTAATTCAATTTGCAAATATCTTCATTTCAATAAAATGTATTTAATCAAATAAACTAACAAAAATTTTTTTTTACTATATATGGTTAAAGAAAAACTGAAATATTTTAGATAATTTTATTAATTGATTGTAATTATCACGAAAATGCGTATATTTATTTAATGCAAAGAGGTGAATAGACAGACTAGCCATGTGAGCGCAAGTTACTGTATCAGCTTTGATATTCATACTGCCGTATGAATACTAGATTAGTACAGTGCAAATCTTGAGCGACTATTTTGATGTAATTTGATTTGTAATGTAATGAGCAATATATAAAAGTCTTATTGCTTTAATAATTTTTTTAAACAAACTACATAAATAAATAAAAATGTAACAAAATTGGGAAGTAATGATAAAATATTGGCCCATTTTTAAAATGTAAGTACTGTATATTATTTGAAAGATATTCAAAAGAATCTTAAAACGTTATTTTTTTAAATCTTAGGATCTCTCCTTATTACCTTTATAGAGCCATGTCGCTAAAAGCAAAAAAATTATCTTAATAAAAATTGAAGATCACGTTGCGCCCTTGTCATCATGCCTAATTAGTATTTTTTACTACAAAACGGTTTTTCACGCTATACGAGGTCTGTTCAAAAAGTATCGGACTTTTATTTTTTCCGCGTAAACCAATGATGCGCGTGAGGCCTCTTTCGGTGGAGTTGTGGAGGGGACAGTTATGCACAGCCCTGAATTTTTTCCTGCCTGCAGGAAGCGTCAGTCGTTGGCAGTCGGCCTATCAGTGAGGACATGTAGTGAACTCTCGTCGGATTCCACTAAGTTGGAAAATGACTGAACAACGCGAGCAGCGATATTACATCGGATTTTGCCAAAAACCTTGGCAATATCCAAGCGTAAACCATTCGCAAGATTCAGCAGGTTTTCGGGGACGATCCTCGAGGCCAAAAAAGCGCGGCAGATCCGCAGCAATATCAAGATCATGTTGACAGTTTTTTCGACTCTCGTGAAGTGGTGTATCGTGAGTACGCACCACAAGGCCAAACCATCGCAAAGTAGTACTACCAGGAGGTCCTTCGTCGTCTTTTCGATGCTGTTCGACGCAAACGACCAGATCTGTGGTCGATCAAAACTTGGCAGCTCCGTCGTGATAACGCATCCGCCCATTCTGCGCATCTGATTCGGGCTTTCGTCGCCAAACACAACACTCCTGTGGTTCGTCACGCTCCGTACTCTCCTCACATGGCTTCGTGTGATTTTTGGCTATTTCCCAAACTGAAAATGCCGCTAAAAGGAATCCGATTTTAGTCGAGAGAAGACATCGTACGGAACGCGACGGACCGGCTGATGGCCATTCCAAAAGATGCGTTCCAGCGGTGTTTCCAACAATGGCAAAAACGCTGGGAGAAGTGTATACACTACCAAGGAGACTACTTTGAAGGGGATTAAGGTTTTGTACCTCAAAATCAATAAATGTATTTTTTCCGACCAAAGGTCCGATAGTTTTTGAACAGCCCTCGTATATTGGGAAGTATCGATAAAGGTTATTTAAGCTTTAAAGCTAAATATAGTAAATAATACAGATAAAAATATTGTGGGTACCGCTTTGAAGCGCCAAGTTTATCTTTACCAAAGAAAGACTCCTAAGAAAAAACTTTGTCATTTAAATTGTCATAATTTTTTACTTCACGCAATTTTTTTACATCTCAGATGTTTTGCTTGGATATCAATTGTTGTTTGGTTAATGATTATGTTATTACATCAAGACCTAAGACGGTTATGCTTATGTAAAGCATGTACTGAAGAGGGGTTAATAGAGGGGCTATCACATGATTTGGAGCAACATAGGCACTATTTTAATTGTCAGATTACTAAAATAACTTTTAATGAAATTTTAGTGTGCTGCATTCTTATAGATTTCTACGAATAGTGCAATTGCTATTATTGTCTTTTCTAAACGTGTAAAAAGAATTTCGTATTTAATTCCGACTCTTAGGAACTATGATGCAAAGTCCAATCGCTGCGGCTATTCTGCCGATTGTTATACCTAATAGTGCCTATTGCACATTTAATTGTAATTAATATGCAATTCAATAAGCATTTATATACAATAATTTAACAAAATTTATTACGAATTATGTGTAGAGAAGCCGCTTACCGTTGAGGTTTGAAAGACCATTTTACTGCGTTGAAGAAACAGACTACGAGTACTGTCGCAATTTCTTCAACCGAGTCTAATAGCTATCACGCAACGTAGAATAACAACATAATGTAGTGTAATGGTTCTCAAAATGGGTATACCGTCCCGTGAGCATCGAGTAAATGTAAGAAAGCGAAAAGAAGCAAGTGGGCGGCAAGATACTGATGACCGTAGGCGAAAGTTGGGTCACTGAGAACCTTTTCTTTTCTTCTTAAACAAGTAAAAAGAAAGACTGCGTTTAATAGATTCCAAGTGTGGAGAACAATGCACGGTAAAGACAAAGTGTAAATTTCATCAAAGAAAGTTTTTCTAAGAATATTTTCACGCCTATCTCACACAAGGGAATTGAGTTAGGAGGCGTTGGGGTGCGTTTAGGGACGTTGGTACTACTGGACGTATAACTTTATGGAACCAAGGTGGCGATGACTCAAAAAAGTTTGGGAATCATTGGTATAGTACCTTATCTATAGTTGAAGTCCATGAATGATGCGGTTCTATCACTCATGAAAATCTCCAGTTATAGCTCGAATTCGATCTCAGGTCTCTATAACAGCAAGACACTATGACCATTCAGTCAACAAATTACAATGAGAAATGTTTAATATTTTTAAAGTTAAGTTGACAAGTAAATTTGGTTTATTTGTGTAGCAACGTGACACGTGGGCGATCTGCCGAGGGGAATGCCTCACGGGAGGTCTTTATGGGAAATTTGCTTTTATTTAGCTGTTACTAACGTAAAAAAATTCCACGGGGCCAGCCCGTTGGCCAGGCTCGAACCCATAACCAACTACAATGTATTAGTGGTTTAATCCACTCTGCCACCAATGGGCGTCCTAACAAGAAGAAAGATCAGGGCGTTCGCAATAAAAGCTATAAAAAAGCACAAGCTATAAAAAAGGGCATTGTATACATTACTCAAGGAATGTCAAATGTGATTCAACTTCGGATCAGCGCTCCCACAAGATAGCGCTGGTTGAACTCGGGTCTAAGTTGGTTTTGAAAACAAGGAATGGGGTTTTGGTCAACGTACGACGAAGTTGAATGGACAAATATTGTTCATTAGTTTCTTATATATTTGTAGAATAGGCTAGAAGTCACGAATGTTTTGTTGTTTAGTGCCCCCTTGGGATTAGGAAAAGGGCAACCGAGACGAAAAGGGGGCACGTACCCCAAGTACCCCAATGTACATGCGCCCTGGAAAAAATATACAGTATATATTCGTATATTGTTGATTGTAGATGTAGCGTCGCAACTCTACTTTTCCTAAGAATTCTGTTTGCAATGTTTTTTCTGTTGTATTTCCAATACATAACATGACAACATGGCAAACAAAATTTTTACGAAAAGTGGAGTTATGACACTAATCCTCAGCCTGCGATATATCTAGAGATTTCATTTTCATTGAAGTCTCTTAAGATTATTTTTATATAATAATTTNGTAATTATAAAAATTAATTTTAAATTCATTTATGTTGCTTGAAATTATATTTTAATATATTGTAGTATGTACTAATCAAGCAAAACAGCCTTTTTAATAATAAAATAGCAATTTTAGAGTTTTGAAACCCACAAATTCAATTTTATTCATGACTAGCAGTCCCCGCCACGCGTTGTTGTGGCTCAAAATGTATCTATTATAAATGTTATAACACTTCCCCTGTGGGGGGTAATTTTTCGAAAAATCCCTTTTTAGTGTATATTCTGTTGACGTACCTTATTAAAACTCAATCAAAAACACAAAAAACCGCATCTAAAATAGTATAAATAGAAGCAGAGTTCTTCATGGTAAGCCTTAATCCTGTCCATCTCCCCCCCGTGAGGGGAATTTCGACATGTATATTATATAAAAACACATGTGTATTCAAATGCAACGTTGTGTCAAAATTTCAAAGGAATTGGTAGGAACAAACGAACATTACATTTTTATTTATGTAGATAGATAGAAGATGATGTGCTTTAGTTCATCCTCACAGAAAAGCAAACTTAGGTTGTCATACTCATGGAGTTAGCGCTATCTGTTGGACATAAAAGCCTTAATCCTAGATGATATCTTTTAATTTATATGAATGTTTAACGGAATAATATACTGTACAGCCTATGTTCACCCTGAAATTAGATTCTAAATATTGGTGAAAAGATTTTTGAAATCAGATGCATAGTTTCGGAGATTACCTCCTACATCCAAACTTACAAACTTTACCTCTTTATAATATTAGTATGGATTATAAAATTATCAGTAAATTTAATTCATAAAAAAAGTTAAAATTAATTAATAACAATAGTAAATACAAAATTTATAATTTACTTTCATCAAACTTAGAAAGTAATTTATGAAAAATAATTAATTTTAAAATTTGTTGTTTAACTAACCAAGATTTATTATAGTATTGTCCCATATTTGCTAAACTATTACATACAATTATAAATTATAATAAAAATTTTAAATATACATAAATAGAAGAGAAAAGCAATAATAATATAGGCTATATGTAAAATATATTATAAATCAATAAAATAGGGTACTTTTTTACAATATCCAAAGAACAAATTAAATTTTTTTTCATTCAGAAAAAACTTTATTTGCAAAATTCATTTTCATTATTTCTATCNAATAAATTATACTTTAGAAGTTAATCTAGTATCAAAAACGTTTGATTCAGCATGACACATAGTCCTCGAAAAACACCACACAAAAGTGCCAGTGCTGCCAGCTAAAAAACACACATCAACGAAAAAAAATATTGGAGTAGCCCAAGATATAGCCACAGATTGCAGCGCCACAGCACTAGCGAAAATTTAAATTTGCCGAGTGGAATTCTTTCGGATAAACGACGCTCTACTGTATATTTTTTAACTCTCTGTGGACACTAAGAGGGCCTTTTTTCATACCCATTATGGGTTTTGCAAGGCCTACAATGGGTACAGTCAGATGACAAGGAATGGGGTCCATGAAAAATTTCTGAGATTTTTTAACAGCTCAGTTCAATCCCAGGTCTCCTCTTTGAATGGCCAAAGTGGTAGGCTAACACCTTAATTGCCACAGCCATCTAACTGTCACTATTCTATATTTAAAGAAATTGGAAGAAAGGTACAAATAAAGAAATACAAACAAGTCATCAAATTTTGAATTAAATTTTATCTTGACTGCTTTAATTGCTGGTTAAATTTAGAATGAAAGAATGATTGTTGCTATATATGTTCAAATAAGTCAAGGAAAATAACCAAACAACTTAAAATTTACTTGTACAGGTGTGCCTTAAGTAAGCCTTAAATGCAAATTCTAAGAATTTATTAAAAAAACAAATTTTCTAGAAAAGAAAATATGAATACTTTTTCCTTAGAATTTAATCAAATGTGGATTTTTAAAAAGCAGATTTATTGAAACATGTTCATGTGAAATCATGTGAAAAGAGAATTGAGTTTTTTCTAGACCTAAATCAAAATCATTAAAAAATATTTATGTAGAAACAGAATTGGGCATATAACGATCTTTAATACAGTAAATTCTGGTTAATTGGGACTGCCATTTATTTGGGACATACATTGAAAGATGGAAACAAAAGAGATACTATAAGGCAAATCTCCTTTTCTTATATCCCACTGCTTTACTGGGACATCATGCACAGCAAAGAGGAGTATGTGCTAATGGGCCAATGTTAAAAACCAAATCTACAAAGTTGGAGGCCCACCAGTGGCCAAGCGATTTTGTTTCCTGAACACTGGGAATTTGGTTGCGAGTTCACACCAGGACAGACTGGCCACATGGCATTTTCTTGGTTTTCTCCACATCTGTAATGTTTGACTAGGAGCCAATTATCCTTAAAAAGACCTCCCAGAAAGCATTCTCCTTAGGCGATCTCCCAAGTGTTGTACTGCCATAAATTAACTAAACAAACAAAGTTGGATCACAGAAATTTCAAAGCTACAGATGAGTTGGTTATTGCAATGGAAATCCAGACATGAAATAAAATTTAAGAGGGCACACAATGAAAAAACAGTGCTGACACTGCAAGTGTCGAAGGATGGAAATCAACTAAGTTGAATTGCTGCAGAAATTTAATCTTGATCAAATCTACCGTGCAGATGAAACAGGACTATTTTACCATACTATCCCAAATAGTTTTCTGAGTTATAAATATGAAGTATTGTTAAGTTAAAAAAAAGCAATGGATCATATCTAACTATATAAAACTGAAAGACCAGATTCTTTCTTTCTTTCACTGTGTGAGGTTAGCCGATTGGGGTGAGGAGATTTTGACATCCGAGCGGTTAATTCTGTCATGTGGGCTCAGAATGACTCACCGAGACAGGTTTACCATATAAAACCGTTTAATAAAATTATAATTTCTTACAATATTTTCTTGATTGACGGATTATCACAGCATGAAGCACGAGGATAAAATTCAAATAGAGTTCGAAAAGTTTGTTTCTGTTTACTACAGTTCGAACGATAATGGTGAAATAATCATCGGCCCCGGGGCGAATGGCACTGCTTCAGGTGGTTTTTCTCGGATGAACCGATGAGCCAGGAGGTTGTCCAGTGACACTGCAGATGAGGTTACTTCCACTAGATCCGAAACGTTCTTTCCAAGATTCGGCGGGGACACACACATCGAGGAGGGCAAGATTATGAACCAAGAACTTTTGTAACTTGAATCGCAAGTTTTTATAGATTTCTTAACCAACGTCGCCTCTCCATTGGTCGAAACCTAATGGAGGGCATGGGAGAGGTCAATGTCGTGACTGAATATGATTCCTCTCTCTTGTCGCGTTTTTCCTCGAATTTACCCGTTTCCATTGTTTAACTAATTTACCAAAAAAATAATAATAATTGCATTGTTCAATCGAGACACCTAATCCATTTCCTTAGCGTTTGAAAAGGAGCTCTTTATTTCCGATCAACATCCCTCATTCGGACCTCTCAGTCGACCTCTGTTCGGGTCCTCACAACTGTATGCCAAAAAATGGCCACTAAAATGGCTCCTAGCTATTATTTAAATTAACAATAAGTTCAGTATATTATTATTTGATGCAGTTTTTTGCATTTTTGGCTGCGTTTTAGTAGGGTATGCCATGAGAAATTTGATACAGTGGGTGATCGGTTAACGAACATTTTCACAAAAGATTTTTATGTTCAGGCAACGAACACTTCACAGAACAAACACAAGAAGAAGCAACGTAAAATAATGAATACCGATTAGTCTTCCCTTGTCTTCAGACAACAATTCAAAACTTTTTTGAGTGCGGGAGACATTGACATCAATGCTCAACTGAACTTTGAAACTCTCCCTTGTAATTCCAGCGTTTTATTTTTCTGACAAAAACAATTCTTTTATAGTATTTGCGAGACTGTCGAGCAGGCACTCGTTAAGTTTTGCATCAATTTTTATTTTTGAAAGGTAAGAGTATAATATCAAAGGTAGAGAGTGGGCAGATGTCTGATGTTGCTGGGCAGTACGGCTTGAACAGGTCTACAGTAGGCTGCAGTTAAATCTTATCTAAGAAAGATACAGTATAATCAAGAAGACTCAAGCAGCTAAAGGAGTAACAAAAATCACATCTGAGATATACAGAACATTGAAGAGCTCATAATAGAACCTGAAACGGATCTGATGACAGAAGAATGCCAAGAACTTTTGAATGAATATCGCCAAGAAACTCAATGAGACATTTTCTTCTGAAAAAGAGGATTAATGCTGATATATGCTGTTAAACATCTTTTGAAGAAGTGGGAAGATGTCAGAACAACGGTCTTAGAATGGCATCCAAACCAGGTTAAAGTTAATAGGCTTAGGGATCTCTACAATTACAATGCTATTAACTACTTCTGAGAAATCTTAAAGAAGAGAGAAAAGCAATCAACATTAGACAGATTCTTTAACCCCCACGAACGGAAATAACATGACTAATAAAAATGCAGGACTGTATATATGTATTTTTATTATTACATATAAATAAACATAGTAAAAAAGAATATGTTTTTTATTTTTTTGGGGTTTCCAGAACAAATTAATCAAATTCCCATAAAAACCTATGGTAAATCGATAATCGGTTAACGAACAGTTCGGATAGCAAACAAAGTCTTGGAACGGATTATGTTCGTTAACTGACCACCCACTGTATATTATTATTTTTATTTGTAATAGGAATTTATTATTTGTACCACAGAATGACACCACTGCTGCTAGAACGCCCACTAGGGGGCATCCTAGGCTACTAGAATAGAAGGATTAGAAATACGAAATAATCTAATAATCTTAATCTTTGTTGTTTTTTGCCTGTTTCATCTGCACTGTATATTTGATCAAGATTAAATTTCTGTGGCAATTCAACTTAGTTGATTTCCATCCTTCGACACTTGCAGTGTCAGCACTGTTTTTTCATTGTGTGCCCTCTTAAATTTTATTTCATGTCTGGATTTCCATTGCAATAACCACTCATCTATAGCTTTGAAATTTCTGTGATCCAACTTTGTTTGTTTAGTTAATTTATGGCAGTACAACACTTGGGCGATCTGCCTAAGGAGAATGCCTTCTGGGAGGTTTTTTGCCTTGGCAACGCTGGGCTCATCTGCTGGTATATAATAAACATCTTGAAGCTCGATGCATTGATACTAAACCAAACGATCACCATAATTAATCGGGCTATTATTTTGCTATTATTAATAATTAGAAATTAAGTAATTTGGTATTAGAAGTAGATGTTAGATGCCATCTCATATCTAAATTAATAATTTATTAAATAATTTAGAACAGTCTGGAAGAAAAGAACTGGCCAGGGATGGGATTTTAACCTGCAATTTTCACTTGTTGTGAGGTGCACTGCCAGTTACTCCACTTGGACCTCCAAGCAATTCTTCATTTCCAGTCATATTTTAAACCTAGATATAGCCACTCACGGCACTGGCTGGGGACGACTCTTATGCCTCAGCTTATGTACTCCTCACTATGGCACTCAACCAGTGTGTGTATGTGTTTATAGATACCATACCAAGTAAAGCAATATATACTCTGCAAGATATACTTGATAAATTTCTGTAAAAATAATTTTTTTTTTATTTGTTAAGGATTATATTTTAATATTTAATTTTTGAACTTGAATCTATTTACATATATGTATTCACATTGAATATTAATTATATTTTTCAATAAATAGTTTTTGTCTTTATTGCTCAGTTTTTACTCAGATTTTGTCTGTTCCTTTAAAATTTGCATTATTGGGACAGCTACTTAATCAGAACAAATTAGTCAGGTCCCAAGGTGTTCCCATTAAGTTGAATTGACTGTATTTATTATAAATTTATTCTGTGTTCTTAAATAATTTATCTTATATTGACAATTAATGATATTAATTGATTAATAATAATTAATTATAATCTGAAAGAAGTTTGTTTATATTTATTAAAATATTTCAGGTTATTATTCAAGGTTTCAGAAGTTATCGGGAACAAACTGTAGTTGAACCATTTAGTCCAAGACACAATGTTATTGGTAAAGTTTATAATATTTACTTATTGCATATTTAAAATATAGAATAAAGTTTCTTAGTTTTAAAACTAGATATATTAAAAATTCAAATATTAAAAGATTTTCATTGTTTAGAGCGAACATAAAGTTCATATGCAGTTTATACTTAAGTAAGAAAACATACAAATGTTAAAACTGCATTTTGCAGGAAATAATATTTGATTTAGATTAAATAATAAAGATTCAAAAAGTAACTTAGAAATAAAATTGTTTATTTCAAAAAGTAAATTAGAAATAAAATTTGTATTTACAAATACCTGGGAATTAATCAGCATAAATGTACTCCTCCACTATGGCAATATTCAATTACTTTCTTACAAAGTGCATTTAAATTATACCTAGTCAGTCTGAAAATTGGGCATGCTGTCAGTGAGAAATTGTAATTTATTGTTTCTTTTTGTTACTTTCAATAAAAATGAAATGAATAAAAGTTATAGAGCAAAAGCAAGACAGTGTCTTGTGCACAGGATAGTAAGCTACCCAACATATATACATTATGCCAGGGAAATAGGTATCTTTGCATATTTCACATGTATTGTAGAGTGTGTTTGTAGAGTTTTATGATTATCAAAAATGAAATTGAAACTCTGTTTTATTTTTACTGTTTTTTTTTTTTTTGTAACTGTCTAAAACATTTTTGTAGAATCTAAAATATATAATCATATTGAATATATAAATTTATACTGTAATTACAATAGAATTTTATACTTTATAACAAAATAAATAGCAACCGCCCCAATTTTTATGATTGCTTGATTAGTACAGATTCTTAGTAGTAAAGTAAAGAAGTTATGAAAATAAACTTTCTGTAGAAGATATAAAAACTGATCCTGTTGAATACAATTAAAATTTTAATTGACTATTTGATTATTTACAATTGTGCCAAACACTTAAATTCCCTCATGCAGGCTGCTGCATGACAGGTCACAACTTAGTTGGTTAGCATTGCTAAAAATCAACACACTGAATTTTGGCATCAGTCTAACTCTATACAACATGTATCACAAACAGTTATCAAAATTGAAGGAAACTTTAATCAGACTTGAATATAGGTCAAGAGTGATTTTTTCCCCTTTAAAACTGGGAAAAATATTGACTAATACATTTACTTTTGTTTGGACCAATACAGCATTAGTTTTGAAAATTCATTATAATAATATAAGAAGTTTTAATATTTTGTATTTTACAACAATTTTCAATTCAGTTTATAGGTTTATTTTTTCATGAGTCATTGTGCATATTTATTTTCTATTGAATTAGTCTATTATACAATGTATCTGTTGGCCAAAAAACTAATCTTTAGAATAAATGAGTGTTCTCAAAATTACAGAGATTATATTGTCAAGATATAGTTAAATATAAAGATACAGTTAATCTATCATACTAATAAAACTTCACATAAGGGTGTAAGCTGGAAAAAAATTTTCTGTAGCATTTTAGCTAATTTTACTAAAAAGTTCTAGCAAAATTTTAGAAACTGTAGCTAACATTTCTCATCTGTGAGTCTTCCCAGAACAATACATAATACATTATTGTCTAAACTTATTCTCATAGATACTGTATATTATTACAGTGTACTGCACTACCAATATAACTATAAATCAATTGTTACAACCCTCAACTATCATACATTATTGAACAATCCTTCTTGGTTTTGATTCACATTAGGCAACAAATGCTGAAATTCCCATCTTGGGGGCTATTTAGGGAGATGTTTAAAAAGTTACTGACATTTTTTACATCAAGACAGTTTCCAATTGGATTTTTTGTTAATGTTATCTCACCAAAATCTTTCACACTCATTGTGTGCATTGGATGTGAAAGAAGAAATTCAATAACTGTTGATATATGAGAGTAATCTGAGAGGTCATTTACAGCTATCACTTCATAAACTTTAACCAATGACATATCCTTACACCTGACAGCAACAGATCTTTTAAACAAATCCCATCCATTGGAAGTTGCATTTTTAAAATTACAATATTAACAATTAAGTATTTGTTTATTGGAAACTTTTGTCTACAAAGGAGAGAATACATGATACCCCATATACAAGGTGACATATGTCAAGATGAACTTTTCTTCTGCATAGTCAGAGTGATGAGAGATTGCACTTGGTTGTATTAACTGTCCCATTTTAGGAGATATAAGGTAGCATTAGAGTTGCCACCCAGCTGATGTTGGGTCGGTTTGGCTGGTGGTTGACAAAAACTTTAAGTTTTGGCAAAACAATTTAAAATATAAACAAAATTATATTTTAATTGAAAAAATGTTAGATAAAATTATTATTTAATATTTAGTATGTTTACTTATAATGATAAAATGCTTGAACATCACCACCTTAATACTTTTTCAGCTACACTTTAATTTGTTTAAACAAAGTTTTCAACCCTTTTCACAAGTCTGCATCAGATTTAACAAGAAGATTCCCACTATTTAAGAAGACAGTTCAAATCTTTTTGTTAAACTTGATGCAGATCTGCGAAAAGGGTCAAAAATATTCTTTTATAGAAATTAGTGTTGCTGAAAAAAATATTTAAGGTGTTGTTCATGCTAAATTAGTTTTGGCCTATATAGAAGTGTTTTTTAATGATGATAAAACTACTATCTTATTATAACTAACCATTAAAGTTTTTATTATGATTCACAAATGATGCTGTAATATGTTAAATTTTTAATTGCATTTTAGTGCAGTTCTAAGTAAAAATAATAAAATAACCAAATCTACTGCCATTTTGAGTTTTAAAATTGATTTTTTCAAGATGAATCAGTCTAGGCATTCATTTGATTCTTCTTTTTTCGAATTGCATATTTGGGAAAACCTGGTTCAAGTGAATGAATTCAAAACTTGGTTAATGTGATGATGATGATATTCATTCAGCTCATTGCATAATTTGCCAAACTTCATTTAGTGTTAAATACATTGGAATTACAGCATATACAAAGCATGCCGATTGTGAGAAGCATTTAAAAAAAAAGTCCATTTTTTCATTATTCCCCCTTAGTCATTTGGTGCGTCGGCCAACAAAACAGTTTTCGAAGATGGTGACCTTAGATGACGTAATGGGATAGTTTTTTTTATTTTTTGAGTAAAAGGGAATTAGCTGTAATCTGTTTGGGTGTAGTGTTGCAATATTAACTGTATCTGCAATGAGATTTCAAATTTATTATCTACTACACAGTAAATGCATGCCATGTAAATGGAGAATTTTTGGGTTTCTTTTGAAAGATCAATTCTGGATTTCCCAATTGTTTTCCATTCTTAAGCTTGATGTTTATTAATTAATGAATATATCATGTTTGTAATGTAAATTGTTAAGTTTTCTAAACTAAAATAAACTTTAGAAAGTATTCAAAATAATCGGAATTAGGAGTTTTCAGCAGAATTGAAATTGGAAGAAATTTTGGTATTGTCCCATCATTAGTTAAAACATCTTAAAAACTAACATTATTAAGATGCTTTAACCACTTGAAAAATGTTTGTTTTTTTAGTGAAATGTGCCAAGAAAGTTATTGCTAAATGTAAATTCTTATAGCATTTTAGCAAAAATACTAGTGACAGCTTAAATCCTGTTCACAGGATTTTAATAGCATTCAAAAATATTGATTATTTGAAAGGTTTTTATTATATCAATTGATATAATTTTTTAATATTTATTTCAGTAGGAAGAAATGGCTCTGGAAAAAGCAACTTTTTTTATGGTAAGTGAATTAAATATTAAATAAATATATAAATTATTAATTTTTTTAAGTTTTATCAGTTTTTAATTTAAAACATATGTGATTTGTTATTATTGTAATTTATATTTTCTATAAAAAGGAATATAGGTAATTCTATAAAAGGGGAAATTTTGAATAATTTGAACAATTATGAAACAAAAATTTTTAAAAATACAAAAAACCTATTGCCTGAAAATTGTCATATGTAGACAGTGTTACCAGATTATACTTGTGTGTCTAAAGGAGAGGGATGTGTCAAAAGAAATTCTGATAAAGGAATTCAAGAAGATACTTTGAAATTTGGAAACTTTAACAAGTTATGGATTTAGATCTGAATGTGGAATTCAGCTAAGATGACCAGACGTTTTGCTTTCGGCAGGATACTCCCAATTTTTAACAATTTGTCCTGCATCCTGCAGCATTTTAAAAAAGCCCTGCATTTTGGAAAGATTTAAGTTTTTGTCAATTATGTATCATAAACTTATGTTTTATGTTTAAGATTCATAAAGATTATTTTGTATCACACATATCAGTACCAAGGTGTGTGTGAGCATCAGAGTTAAAGAATGCACCAACAAAGCCATTTGTGTTGTACTGACAGAAAATGGTTTGGGGTGCACAGCTGCAGCCGTGGAGTAGCACGTGTTCACAGGCCATTTAAATGAGTGAACATTTTGTTTGTTTTATGTTATGTGTGCAGAGCTCTTGTCTGTCGTCGCCTTAGAAAGCTAGCGACTAGCAAGAGTAAGCACATCAGTTTGCATCGTTCTATTGCTAGTGGTGGGGCTGGGGTTCATTTTGGTTATGACAGTATTATATAATAAAATAATCAAGGCAAATTCAGAGGAAAAGTAATACAAGTTATTATTATTATTATTATTATTTAGATCATAAATCACAATTAAGTGTTGAGACTTTGAAAGCCATATTATGTGTGAAATAAAATTTAACAAATTCTTGAGAAAAATTTTTTGACATTTTAAACAATAGGAATGTACTAAAAAAATGTACTCAAATTTGAAATATGCAAAAGAATAAAGAGTTTTTAAAGATTTATAATAGTATATATATTTATTATATTTGTAAATTTTACATATGTTGAAATTTAAAAAAATATAATACAGTACAATTTTTGTGTTCTTTGGTGATAAAATTTTGTTGCTCTAGAACAATTTTTTTTCAACAAGACAATTACTTCCCCTGTCAATTTTGTCCCACTTCACCAACGTTAAAATTTGGCCACCTTAAACTAAGCATGTTAGTTTGTCAAACCCTAGAAAACAGAATTAGTAGCTATCATAAATTGTGTGAAAAGACAAAGAAGGTACATTTGTTGAAACAACTCTTGACAAATGCTTTTTTTTAGAAAGTAGCATATTCATTTTCCAATTGTAGTTAGTTTTTTAAATAAATTTTCATTATTCTTTAAATTTCTATCACTAAGTTGGGTAAAATGTACTTTAAAGGCTCAAGTTAAGTCTTCAAATGAATGTTCCAAGACATCAGGGATTAATTATAACTTTTCCTGTTGATTTTTAACCAATAGGAAAAAAATTTACTCACACGGAACCAATTTATGGTATGGTAACATCGAAAAACGTCGAAAAAACAAACATTTTCAAACCCCTTCTGGGCTCTGCATCAGGTTCTAATAGTTTTTAGATTGGAAATTCGATTAACGATTGCTGTTTAATCGAATTTCCAATATGGCGTGATAACATCGAAAATGTTCATTTTTTCGATGTTACCACACTGTAAATTGGTTCCGTGTGAATAAATTTTTTAAGTTGGTGTGATGAGTAGTTATTCAATAGGAAAAATTATAGATTTGATAATTTTGAGATATATGATAGACTCATTACACAAATTCATTGATTTATAAGAGATTTTCAAAAGCATCTCCTTTATTAGCATAATGAACCAAGTGCTCTTGACAAATTGTGTGCCACACAGACAATTTATCAGGAGTTTGTGATCAATGGCCTTGGGATCCATTTGCTACACACTTTCCTATACTCAAGGTCATCATGCTTAATATCATACTCAGAGCCATGACTCATGTTGAATTCTATGGTAATTTCATCAACAGTAACTCACCTGTTGTTACAGATTCACTGTTTAGTCTGCTGTTTCACTGTTTCAGTTGCTATGCAAACTGGTCTCCATATAAAAGTTTATCCTTGACATTATGTCTTCTATTTTTAAATCTTTCCACTATTCATACACTTCCCTGACTTAATCAACTGTCTCCTTACTGAATCTTCATTCTGCTGTTTTACTTCCTCTGGCCATAAAAAACAAATGACTCTATTGCTCTTTCATAGTATAATTCGACAATGGAGCAGCCATGTTATGCAAGCTATTGTGCAGGCACAATTGTCACTATATGGCATATTACTAAGGAGTCATTTTGTGTCTTGCGATAAGATTTTTGCAGTGCATATATCTCATGAATTTTAGATTAAATTCATGTCTGTAAATCTGTATGTCACCAGTTCCTTTTTTAGAAATTCTTGAAATTTTAATTGGATATATTTTTGTTTTTTAAAAGGATTTTTTTTAACTTCTGGCAACCAGTAGCATAAAAAGAAATGTCAGTCTCCAAGAAAGTGTAGTCTGGAACACGAGTTAAATAAATGGTGGTTCCTTTTTGGACAGACTTTGTCTTCAGAAAATTAAAATTTCTGTTATTTAATGACTTTATACAGTTATAAACTTTATGTAAGTTAATACATTAATTAATAGAAATAAAATTGAAGCCATCGCTGTGACCTTATTGATAGCATGAGATGATAATTAGCAGACTTTTTTATGTCTAAAATATAAAATTCTTTATAATGAATAGTTGTGCAATTTTTTTCTGAAAAATTATTTAAGAAATGAACATTTTTTTGCAAAAGGATGAAATGTTTTAGAGTTTTTGACTGACTTTATGTCAGTCAAAAACTAAAACAGTTTATTATTATTATTATTTATTTATTTTTTCTTTTTTGAAATGTGACCATATTTTTATGATGATTTGAAATACATCTTTTCAATGTTAATATTTTTTATTTTATAATAAGTCTACAGAAAAATATGAAAAATAAAGGAAAATAATGTTTATAAAAGGATGATAAACTTCTATTTATTTAGCTATTTAATCAAGACAATTCAGAAAAAAATTATAAATGCAGTGTATTAATTTGCATATTTTTGTGCAGGAAACAAATTAATATTTCATTTTAATAGAAGTTCACATGATATTTCACCCATTAATTAGTATTGGAAAGAGTTTTGAAATAAAAACAGGTTTCTTTTTTTGGTTTTTTTTAAAGCTCTGTTTTAGCTTTTTCCATAAAAATCTAAACTGTGGTTCAGTCAGTGCGACCAACATATCCTTACTGCAGGTACTGTACATAACTATGTAAGTAGGCAGAGAGTAACAAATGACTGAACTGAACAGAAACAAAGTAAACAATTAGGGTTTCTCATTTCCCGGGAAATTTGCCTCCAGCGGGATTACGGGAAAAATAATTTCTTTTCCCGGGATCCCAGGAAATTCTGGGATGAGATAGTAAAATAGAATTTTATATGAATAAAAAAGATCATACAGGAATATCATAAGTTTGAATAATTTAATTTATTTTCTAGTAAGTAACTAAAAATATAGGGCTAATCTCGCCCATACAGACACGCTAGGCTCAATTAATTTATGTTCTCCTACATTATAAGATGAAAGTAAAATAAAGTGTTTCATTGAGAGTTTTAATGATTATGAAAAAAAATACTATTTTATTTCTAAAGATGAAATAAAAAATAAACTAAAGTGCAATGAGTGATATTTACTTTCAGCAAGTACTCTGCTGTTCAATGATGCGCAAACACAATACATAGATATTACATGAACTAACAAGTAGAGACTTGTAAAACATAGGTGGTAATATGCAGCATGAAACCTCAAAATTTCTCTCTTAGGTGAGTCTTCAAGATTCAACTTTTCGTATAATAAATAATAGAAAGAAAACCTGACATGATAAATTATTATTGAAATGAGAGATTTCCCGGAAAAATAAAATTTTCCAGGATTTTTCTCGTAGAGAATAAACGGTGGGAATCCCGGGAAAGAAACCCTATAAACACTATATAATTTCACTTTTAAAAACATGGCCTTCCTATTTTTTCTTATGATAGTGTAAAATTCAAATTGATGTTATTGACAACATATCTGCCCAGTCCTGCTCCAGATTTATCTTTATTTGCAGACATTTCTCAATTATTAACTAATTAATTTGAATTATCGTATATCTGCACAGATAAGATGAGGTATAAATTTTCATCGAAGTTTTATAGTTTTAGCATATATCTGTCCTATAAGATGACCCCCAAACTATCAACGACTTATGAATTTAGTTTAGATCAGCGATCATCATCTGGATAATAACACTGTATAATGTATACAAAATTATGTTCTATTTGTAATTTTTTGAAAGAACTTGAAATTTTATATTCTTGCATCTGACAGCACTGCCTTGCAATTGTTGCAAACATTTGCACTGATTTGAGCATTCGGGTAATGACTTTGACTATTCACAAAAATGTCATATGGGTTATTCTATTTTGTGGACATACCCTACTCTCTATTAGTAAATAATTACAGTTTTTCTGTTTTTTTTATAATGACAGATACAAAAATATATAAGGTTTTTTATAAGGACAGATACAAAAAAAAATTACAGTAGATTGAAATTTATATAAATTTCAATCTGTCCTATAAGACAACCTCAGATTTTGGGGGTCTTTTTTATGATTCAACTATCATCTGTGCAAATATATGGTAATTTATTATAAGATGATAGTTCTGTCTACATTTAATGCCAAATTATCTAATAATTTCAATAAATTAAGAGCTTTGATTATGTTTACATTTTAATTTATTATAAATAGCTATGTTTGAAAAGCTATGTTGATTTCTAAATTATTTAATCTATAAAAAATTTTTTTAAATCTTTAATTTTTCCAATTTTTATTATTTTTTTTAAAGAATAAAAATGAAGTAAAAAACTAATAGTTAAGAATTAATATATAAATTTATAATATAGTTTACTATTACTAGTTACTATTACTTTTAACTTCATCATATAATATTTATTATTATTTTATTATGATAATTATAAAATACTATGATTAAAAGTATGTATTCATTAATATTTCTTATAAATAAAAACCTTAATGAATACTTACAAATTTTATTTTATTTATTTACTATAAATGTGAATAAATAAAATAAAATTTGTCCAATTATCATCNATGAAAAAAAATACTATTTTATTTCTAAAGATGAAATAAAAAATAAACTAAAGTGCAATGAGTGATATTTACTTTCAGCAAGTACTCTGCTGTTCAATGATGCGCAAACACAATACATAGATATTACATGAACTAACAAGTAGAGACTTGTAAAACATAGGTGGTAATATGCAGCATGAAACCTCAAAATTTCTCTCTTAGGTGAGTCTTCAAGATTCAACTTTTCGTATAATAAATAATAGAAAGAAAACCTGACATGATAAATTATTATTGAAATGAGAGATTTCCCGGAAAAATAAAATTTTCCAGGATTTTTCTCGTAGAGAATAAACGGTGGGAATCCCGGGAAAGAAACCCTATAAACACTATATAATTTCACTTTTAAAAACATGGCCTTCCTATTTTTTCTTATGATAGTGTAAAATTCAAATTGATGTTATTGACAACATATCTGCCCAGTCCTGCTCCAGATTTATCTTTATTTGCAGACATTTCTCAATTATTAACTAATTAATTTGAATTATCGTATATCTGCACAGATAAGATGAGGTATAAATTTTCATCGAAGTTTTATAGTTTTAGCATATATCTGTCCTATAAGATGACCCCCAAACTATCAACAACTTATGAATTTAGTTTAGATCAGCGATCATCATCTGGATAATAGCACTGTATAATGTATACAAAATTATGTTCTATTTGTAATTTTTTGAAAGAACTTGAAATTTTATATTCTTGCATCTGACAGCACTGCCTTGCAATTGTTGCAAACATTCGCACTGATTTGAGCATTCGGGTAATGACTTTGACTATTCACAAAAATGTCATATGGGTTATTCTATTTTGTGGACATACCCTACTCTCTATTAGTAAATAATTACAGTTTTTCTGTTTTTTTTATAATGACAGATACAAAAATATATAAGGTTTTTTATAAGGACAGATACAAAAAAAAATTACAGTAGATTGAAATTTATATAAATTTCAATCTGTCCTATAAGACAACCTCAGATTTTGGGGGTCTTTTTTATGATTCAACTATCATCTGTGCAAATATATGGTAATTTATTATAAGATGATAGTTCTGTCTACATTTAATGCCAAATTATCTAATAATTTCAATAAATTAAGAGCTTTGATTATGTTTACATTTTAATTTATTATAAATAGCTATGTTTGAAAAGCTATGTTGATTTCTAAATTATTTAATCTATAAAAAATTTTTTTAAATCTTTAATTTTTCCAATTTTTATTATTTTTTTTAAAGAATAAAAATGAAGTAAAAAACTAATAGTTAAGAATTAATATATAAATTTATAATATAGTTTACTATTACTAGTTACTATTACTTTTAACTTCATCATATAATATTTATTATTATTTTATTATGATAATTATAAAATACTATGATTAAAAGTATGTATTCATTAATATTTCTTATAAATAGAAACCTTAATGAATACTTACAAATTTTATTTTATTTATTTACTATAAATGTGAATAAATAAAATAAAATTTGTCCAATTATCATCATCTATACTCAATTTTTATGTAAAATAAACAGTTATTCTATATTTGTTCCCTTAAAAGATTTTTTGCTAAAGAATCAGATGCTTACTGACAATTATCGTATGTTGTTTATGCACGAATCAAATAAGAGCAAATATTACATTTTTATTTAAAATATAATATATAATATAATATTAATATTTATATATTATAGGGTGTATTTTTTATCTTGAGACAATGAAATAACTTATTGGATTTCATTATTTTGGGAAAAAGGTATAGACAAAAGTTGTAGGGTTTTGAAGGGCCAATCAATTGGTGACCTTAGCCTTGATCTTCAAGGTCATTTGAGGATCACGTCTTTTTTTTTCATTGGGAACACATATTTTTGATCCTGGCAATGGAAACAGCGAGAAATTTCACAACCGGATATACCTTTGACCTTGTGGTCTAGGTTAAAGGTCGAGATTATTTTAAGGTTTAAATTATAAGCTTTTTCTAATGGGAAACCATACTTTTCATTAGTGGAATAGACAGGGATGTAAAAGTTACATTTTTGCATGACCTTATTACTTTGACCTTTAAAAGCATTTACTACTATTAGCACTACCTAAAAGTAATGATGTGGATGTAGTAGTTTTCTTCTCCCTTTGAGGTTCTTATTTTCAGTAAGTTCCCTTGCCTCTCACTATTGCAGTGCTTGTTTTCAGTGAGTCACTTTACTTCTCACCATTGTTTGAGATGTTGGTGTCAGGGAAAAGTTTTTAACAAATGTTCAAAATGATTCCATTGCACTTCGGTGCATTTGTTGAGCCACGCTTGAGATGACCTTCAGAGGTCAAATTTGGGGTACTGAAGGTCATGGCTGATTGTGAAATTTCCCACTCTTTCCATGTAAATGTAACTTTTACTTCCCTGCCTATTCCAGTAATAAAAATTATGATTTTCCATTAGAAAAAGCTTATAATTTAAACCTTAAAATAATCTTGACCTCTGACCTAGACCATAAGTTCAAAGGTATATCTGGTTGTGAAATTTCTCGCTGTTTCCATTGCCAGGATCAAAAATATGTGTTCCCATTGAAAAAAACAGACGTGATCCTCAAATGACCTTGAAGATCAAGGCCAAGGTCACCAATTGATTGGCCCTTCGAAACCCTACAACTTTTGTCTATACCTTTTTCCCAAAATAATGAAATCCAATTAAGTTATTTCATTGTCTCAAGATAAAAAATACACCCTGTATAATATATAACTAGTAATTTTATGATTTTTATAGTTTTAGAAATAATTACATATTAAAATAATATATTAAAATATTTTTATTTTTTATAGCTATTCAGTTTGTTCTTAGTGATGAGTTTTCTCATTTAAGACCTGAACAACGACAAGCTCTTCTTCATGAGGGTACTGGACCAAGAGTTCTTAATGCATATGTTGAAATTATCTTTGATAATACAGATAACAGACTCCCAGTGAGTATTTTTGTTTTTATATTGATAGTTTTAAATTAAAAATTTATTACAAAGAGTTATTTAGTAAAAGCTTATATTAGTTAAAACTTTTAAATGGAATTATTGATTGATTATGTGACCTTTCGGGTCAGCACCTCTTTAGTGCCCTGTCAGGATTGACACCACTGTGTTTATTAGAACACAGAAGCCAAGATGGCAATTACTACGTAACACCGTTGCACGAGTGGTCCCATAAGTGGACAGACGGATTAGTAATGTCAGCCGATTGAAAGACAGCATGTGGAAGTGACTTGAACTACAATTAACACTTAATAAGGATTTAATTAAAATATAAATTGGATAAGATACAGAGGTTCTAAGTTTTTTTGCAGAGAGAGAGAGAGAGTTCACATAAGGTTTGCGTGGCGATAAATACCTTTTGTAACATATATCCCAATCAGGGTTGTGTAGAATCGTAGAACCAGGTAATAGTTTGTCTTATAGCAGGGATGGCCAACATGTAGACCATGGTTGACCGATCGACCGCAAAGCTTTTGAAAGTAGCCCGCGAAGCTAAAGTTGAACAATTTGCTTTCACTTAAATTAATGTTTAAAAATCTTAATTTGATAATTTATTCTTACAATAATAGACTGTCTGTGCAATGTACCCATACTGTTTGTATTTATCGCGATGAACAATGCAAATGAATGTTAACACATGCTCATATAAAAATCCTAAAATTGTTTTCCCATATTCATAGTTGCCCACAGACTATATTTTACCAAAAAAGTAGCCCCTAAGGGAAAAAAGTTTGGCCACACCTGTCTTATAAGCTTTTACAGGATTTGTCCAAGGGTGAAATATCCAGTCAAAATGTCCTGTTGAAATATCCAGGCTCAATCATGCATTAACACAAAGAAAAGGTTTTTGATGAGGGTTATACTAACTCTTTGTTAACGGAACGGGTGATGACTTCTTTCCTCAGGAAAGACTAAACCGGTGACTGACTTTCTAGTGATATCCACGGACGATATTGGCCGTACAGAGGTTAAAAGACTATGAGAAAGCATCGGGTTGCTTTCGAGAATCAATAACAGGATATTTTCTCAGGTAGCTACAAGCAACAATTGTTATGCAACTCGAACAATATTAATATTAAAGACTAGTTCTAATGTAGGAACTTCTGCTATCTCACAATTACAAAATCATATATGAAAAATAAAGAAAAGATATTTTCTTGTAATTAAAAATATATTTACAAAAGAAAATATTTTTATATTTGACTTAAATTTTTTAAGCCTGAATTTTAATTTTAATCTTAGAATAATTCTTTACATCTACAAAAAATTATTTTAACATATCATTCATTTTCATTCATTATAAAGTTAACTTTCTTAAAATATTATATTATATAAATCACTAGCATATATCAGATTTTACAAATTTTATGAAATTAAAGTCTAATGATATTTTTCACTAATTTTTGATTTCAGACTTTGAAAAATTCTTAAACCTTATACATTTAATTAAAATTATTTATATTTTCTTTATTTTTTACATGTTTTTTCATTACATTTTTTAAAATTCAGAATAAATTTTAATTATATTAATCTGAATTGTAAGATTTTATTTAATATTTTATTATTATTTTGTAAATAATATGTTTAATGGTCATTTATTAAATAATTATAGATTGATAAGGAAGAAGTGTCACTCAGAAGAGTTATTGGTTCAAAGAAAGATCAATACTTTTTGAGTAAAAAAATGGTTACGTGAGTATATCAGTTTTATGCAGATATATTTTATTAGTAAAATTTTAATTATTTTTTTTTGCATAAACTAGTTTTTAATTAAAAATATTTTAAGTTCTCAGATTTAGATTATTGATCTAATCTGGTCTGTATTTCTTTTAAATGCAAATGGAGTGCTATTTTAATTTGATTTCTGAGTGAATGGCTTTTTATATCTACTTTGACAGTATCAAGATTATAGTGGAATCTGGTTACCTCAATTTGGTTGGGAAAAAAGTTTGGACTTTGAGTTAAAAAGTTTAGAGTTATGGAGGTTTGGCTAAAAATTAAGATTTTGTGCATTGGTCAATAAAACCCACAAAAATATCATATGGATAATTTTGTGGGTTTTATTACATAGAATTTTGTACATAATAAAGGCATTGTGTTAATGTAAACTTTTCAGTATTGTCTAGAAACTTGAAAATGCTTAGTTGAATGGGTAAATATGCTACTGAGAAATGCTTTTCCAAATGGTTGATCTGTTCACTCCTAACTGTTCAGTAAGGATTTTTTTAATTGCAATATTTCATGCTTAGAATTGATCTGTTTATTATTTTTTATCACAAAAATCCACTCTACAATTGTTATATATTTAAAATTTTGCTGCAAAGGCTAAAATTTTTATAGAATTGGAATAATCATTTTTTTTTAATTAATTTATCAAAACTTCATTTATTTATTATGTCATTTAGTTGTAGAAATCACTCAGCCATCAAATAAAACAAAAAAAAAGTTTTGAAAAAGAAAACAAGTTTTGAATGGCAGTTACTGTACCTAAGTCACACATGCTGTCTGGAAGCCACCATTCCAGCTTGCTGTCACATGACATGATGTTTATTTTTAATCATATATGGTTCCCATACTTTATAAGGTTTTCATAGCTTTGTTTGATAGATGAACATTAATTATTTTCTTTGATTTAACTTGTTTGATATATTGTGCTAAAATATTATTCCAGCAACCAGTTACTTCTGTTACAGAGTGAGGTATTTTATTTTATTTAACAGAAAATTAAAATTCTGGAAAGTTTATGAAAATACTATATCAATACCATATTAGAGTTAACCAGTTTGATTTAACATTTAAATTCTTATGCTAGATGATTGGGGAAAGAAAATGACTTCAAGTAAATGCAACTTTAAGTTATTTCTGTTTGAGTTAACTAGGTTCCACTGTATTACCTTTATCTATAAAAACACTACAGTAAATTTTGAAGAATATTTGAGATTTATATTTATGGTGATGATAATAAAACTAATACATTTCTATTTAGTTGATTGTTTTTGTTACTAGTTTCTTTTAATGTACTAAGCCTAAATTTGGCTTTTTTCAGTAACTTCAATCACACAGGGATACATTAATTGATTATGCAGACTTTATTATTGTATTTGGAATTGCATTTTGGGTTTTATTAATAGATTAATAAAATAATAAAGTTTACCTAATCAATTATGTATCCCTGTGTAATTGAAGTTACTAAAAAAAAAGTCAAATTTAGGCTTAGTAAATTAAAATACATTTCTAATTAAAATATTGCTAATGAAACAAAAATCAATAATTGAAATGTAAGTATAATTATCAGTTCTGATCAGGTTCCTGCTTTTTATCAGTCTGTTAGTTAAAATACAGTTTAACCCGATTATAACGACATCGGACGTAACGACAACCCTAATATAACGTCAAATTTTTATTGGTCCCACAATTTTACTATACTAGATAATGTTAACAAACCCACTTGTAACGACATAAAACCCTGTTTTAACGTCATATTTGAAGCACTCTTAAATTTACAAAATTAGATTATAAATTTTATTTATCAAAGAAAATACCACGTGTTCAGTCCTAGGGTCAGAGTCCACTTCCTAGAACGATTGTGGGTGGTACTGTCACCACCTGATTTGGTGGGGTGAGATGCGCCACCCCTTTAAACGACGTGACAGTGGGTTAGTCTGCATAGCTCTCATACTCGTGTTGTAGTTTAGCATCAAATCAGGTAAAATGGCTAGCTTAAAAAGGAAAGCGTTAACATTAGACTGCAAAGTAGAAATAATTAAAGCAGTTGAAAGTGGAAGAAAAAAGGCAGATGTATGCAGAGACTTTGGTTTAGCAAATTCTACAGGTCTCGTAAAACTTCATCGGAAATAATGAACAAAATCTACGACTTAGAAAATGACATTGATAAACAATTTTTAGGTGAAAAATGCCTACAATCTAAAATAACTGACTTTTTTTAAGTGAATATTTTTATTGTTTCTTTTTAATTGATATACATTAATTTAACCTAAAAGTGAAAGATATTGGACTTCATGTCTATTGATAGATAAGCAAGAAACGAGAAAATTATCATCCAGGCGTTAATAACACCTGGATGATAATTTTCTCATTTCTTGCTTAATTTAACTTTTTGTTGCCTTTTGATTCGACATTATTCTCAAAACCGAAAGTGCCGCCATTATCGAAACTTGACAAATAAAAATTTTTTATAAAAAATAATTTTTGAAATTTTTAATTACATCGTTGTAAATTTAGACATAATAATGTAAATAAAGTTGATTTAAATATTTAGTTTGCACTTTTATACATACGATATTAAATTAGATGAATTTTATAATAGATTCTTAAACAGACTTGATACTTTTATGGGACTGAAATTATGACCCCGCAGATAACGACACTTGGTTATAACGTCAAAAAATTGCCAGTCCCATGGATGACCTTATAAGCAGGTTAAACTGTATTGTTAGTTGAATTGATGACATCAAATCTACTTTAATTGAAATTCTTTGATTGTATAAAATAAAACAAATGATTTTCAGAAATAATGCATTAAATTAATCTACAATGGCATTATTCAGTCAACCAAATACTGTAAATCAGTGATTCCCACCCAAGGTTACACACCTGGTTGTTTAGGGGTACAGGAAAAAATTAATAATGGCAGTTGAGTTATAAGAATATTTGGATTCTGCATTGAGGCCTTGGTGATGTCACAGCATGCTTAGTTTTAAATAAAAATATTTATCTGTGTCCTTACTCCATTGCTATTTATTAAATATCCATTGCTATATATTAAATCGAAAAATGTTTTTACACATAATTGTACAGTGCTGTATAATTGATTAAAGTGCCACTATTTGGATGAACACATAAAATAAAACTTAGTGAAAATGGGATGGGAAATAAAACATAGGAAAGTTGGCTGCCAGGGAGTATGAAAGTCAAAAAAGCTTAAGCTCAAGCTGAAATAACATTTTGCTCAAGTTAAATATTATTTTGCTCAAGCTGAAATATCATTTAGCACAAGCTGAAATTTTTAAACAAATAAATGATTAAGATAAAAAATTATACAGAACCGGATGAATACGAAGATCCTAATGAGAATCAATGAGGAAGCAAATGATGTTGAGAATTTCTTGCAAAAATATAGTATTTCAATATTTATAAATTATATTGATTAATTTTTTCCTATATAAATGGAGACATTGAAAAAACTAAACAATATTGGTAAACTTCAAAATACTCCAACTAGGAAATTAAACGAGTTAGAAATTGATTATGAATAACCAATTCTTTGTATTAAAACAATATCAACACGCTTTGGTGATAAAAAAAATAGTAGTTCTTAGGGATGGAGAATTGAATGAATTTCAAGTTTTTCTTCCTGATCGATTTAATAAAAACTTAAGGAATGAAGATTTAGATTATATGAAAAATTTTAAATTTGTATACAAGGGTATGAAAAATTGTGGGAATATGTATAAAGCTCATATTATTGAGTTTGACTTTTTTTATATTTACTTTTTTACTGTTATTTAAACATCTTTCTTTTTTGTGAGTTAATAGAATTTTTAGATGAAATATGTAGATGCCATTTTTTAACATTTAAATTTCTTAACTTTTTTTAATTGAATTTTAAAACATTTATCCTAATTTTTATTTTTAAACATTTTTGGGGAGAACTCTGATTTATATACTATTATTATTATTATATCCACTTTCTGCTATATTTATTTTGAGATTTTTTTTAAATTAGAAAAAACTACTTTTTCTAATTAAAAAAAGTGAGACAGAGAGAGAGTATACATTTTAGAATTCTGAAATAAAAAGTTTGCTCAGATAAATATTTTTGATATACAAAAATAAAAAAGAGTAATTTATTTTTAAGTTTAAAAATTTTTTGGTAATTCTATAATGACCAATCTTAAAAAGTATTGATTAGTAAATAATTAAAAAAAATTATTTGATGGCCAAATAAGTTAGATATTAAACTTATTTATTTTGATAGAATATTAGTTTAATATCTAATTTACATGTTACATATTATTAAGGATGATATTTGTAATAAAATTATTTACTATTATCACATGAATCTTAAAGATCTTAAAATAATATAGTAGAGATTTTTTGTTATAAATATAATTTCTTAATTTTTTTACATTATACCATCTTTATGATGAAATTTCAATTTTATAGGAGAACAGATGTGATGAATCTTTTAGAAAGTGCAGGATTTTCCAGAAGTAATCCTTATTATATTGTAAAACAAGGAAAAGTAAGTATTCAATAAAGAATTAATTAAAATAGATAAAATTTTCTCTTAATTAATATTTAATTATTAACTTGTGTTGAATTCTATTTCTTTTTTTAGTTAAATGTACTGGTACAACCATGATGCAGAAAGAAATCATACAACATATCCATTAACCCAAAACATAAATACATATAATTTATAAATAAAAAACACAAAAGTAAATTCAACTTAAACCTAAAGGTGGGAGAACTATTCAAAGCAAAAAAAAATTACAAGAAAAAACTTAGCTATATCTTACCTAGGGAAAGTGAAAAAAAAGTCTCTTAAATAACTAAAACTAACCACTGATTAAATAACCTACAAACCATACCCCAGGATGCAAGTAGCATAAAATCACCAACAATTTTTACACTATGAACATTGGAGAAAAAAAATCAGTATCATAGATCACTTTCAAAAAATTATTAAATGAAAAGAAAGTAACACCAAAAATCTTTTCACATAAGTTTGAGAAAACTGCTAAACTGCTATCATGTGATATGCATCCAATCAACCGTACTGCACATGCAAATATCCCTTCTAGAAAGTGAAAAAGAATCAGATTAGTCTCTTATCCACAAATCAGATAGTCTTCCTGAATTCTATGTATTTATTTACAAAATTTGCTAGTGATCTGATGATCAAAAACTTATTTTCTTCCAAATAATAATCCTAATTTAAAAAGTACAANTATATATATATATATATATTTGAACTCAGTTATAACGAGCAAAATGCCATACAATTTTAATTTACACATGTTTCTATACATTTTCTCAGTGTTATAATAAGAGTACTTTATGGATATACTGAGCAAATTTTTGATAGCTATGCAAACATGCAAACATTTCTAATTGTTCAAGTAGTAAGAAATGTGATATAAAATTTTTGGAATGGATAAAACTGAAAGGGTTACTTAGTTTTATGATCACTGGATAATTAGTTTTACAATCTGCATGGAATACAAGCCTATTGATCACTTAATTAACTTTCTTTTTGAAGACTGTCTCTTTTTTTCTTGACTAGCTCCCAGCCCTACCTACTCTGTCAATTTACCTAATCATCACTATGATTGTAAAATTACCATATATTCTAGTTAAAAATGAATCCTTCTATGAGAAAGATGTCTATGAAGAAAAGAAAATGCCTGTCAGTTTACAAAAAAGTAGAAATTATGTTAGAATGTGGTGCTAAAAACATCAAAAATGACAGTTTACTTTGTCATCTTTGACAGTATCAACATTATGAAGAAATAAAGCAAACATCAATTTTAAGATTTGTAGATAAAAAGATTGACTGAAATCAAGCATATTATTAATTAGTATCATCTTTAATTACAAAAAAATAAATTGTTAATATTGATTATATTTTTCTAGGCTTGATAAATGTAGTTGAACTCACAAGGGGACCTTACGGTCTCAGAAATTCAGTTCGGGATGAGACTTTGCAGGTTAGTAGTATACCTCAAGGGTGTCCACCCAGAAGAATTGTAAAGCGCACTAGCAACAAGATTCTGAGAAAAAAGGCTCTAAAGTTTTAAGCGCAGCTCATATACCGATCGATTTCACACTATGGCAGCACAGCGAAATGGCTGAGCCTGTAGCGAACTCTCTTGCCACGCGGACGATCTAGGTTCGATTCTACCTTCTGTTAACTTTTTTTTTTTAATTGTTTTAAAAATTGTAACAACTTTTAAATAAAGTTAATGACCTAAAAATATTATCAATTAAATCATAAATAACTGTCAACTTTCACACCTGGGAGCTAATTATTCCGTGAGTTTTCACAAGTCAGCAGCAAAAGTGGCACTTTCACATAACTTTCCGACCTATCGTCTTAAGTTCATAGGTTGAAAATAACAAGTACAGTAACTGAAAAATTCTTCAAATTTAAAACGAATATTTTTAACCTCTCCATAGTTTAAAATATTTTTAAAAAGTTGAATAATTTCAAATGCATTTGTAATGGAGGTAAATTAAAACTTTAATTTTAATTAAAAATTTTAAGATATTTTAAGCTGTGGAGAGGTTAAAAATATTCGTTTTAAATTTGAAGAATTTTTCAATTCCTTGTTATTTTCAACCGATGAACTTAAGACGATAGGTCGGAAAGTTATGTGAAAGTGCCACTTTTGCTGCTGACTTGTGAAAACTCACGGAATAATTAGCTCCCAGGTGTGAAAGTTGACAGTTATTTATGATTTAATTGATAATATTTTTAGGTCATTAACTTTATTTAAAAGTTGTTACAATTTTTAAAACAATTAAAAAAAAAAAAATAACAGAAGGTAGAATCGAACCTAGATCGTCCGCGTGGCAAGAGAGTTCGCTACAGGCTCAGCCATTTCGCTGTGCTGCCATAGTGTGAAATCGATCGGTATATGAGCTGCGCTTAAAACTTTAGAGCCTTTTTTCTCAGAATCTTGTTGCTAGTGCGCTTTACAATTCTTCTGGGTGGACACCCTTGAGGTATACTACTAACCTGCAAAGTCTCATCCCGAACTGAATTTCTGAGACCGTAAGGTCCCCTTGTCAGTATAGTTGAAATTAAAATTAAAAGATAGATTTCACTAATTATCAGCGGTGTATCTACAAATTTTGCTGTCCATGGGGTACCCCCCACATGTTTGTACCTGAAGCAGCCACCATTCTCTTCATAGTTATGCCACTGTTCTTCATAGATATAATGAAGAAATCTTGCCAGTCCCCTAATGCTTGTTATAGCAGAGTTCAACTGTAATTCACAAAATTTGATAAAAACTGCAAGTTTATAATCTTTGTCAGTTTTTGTGCCTTATCATCATAATCTAAATACATTTGTGTTTTAACAAATTTATCAGTTTTTGATGTTTTATATCTACTATATTATATAATCAAAAACTTTTTAAACCTTCATTTTATTCATAAAATTCAATTCATAACATGATGATTATTTTCAAAAGTTAGTTAATTACAAGATTATAATGAAATACAAGCATTTCCTGCTTAATGTTTTTTCAGTATAATATCTTTTGGTTTTTAATGTTTGACTTCATAGAATGTATAGTACAGTGCATTCTCTTAATACAATGTTTTTTGGCTGATGTTTATGAAAGAAAGCTTTATCTTTATGTTCCAAAAATTCAATATATTGTTAACAAACTAATATGTGAAGAAAGCTCCAGTTATATTCCAAATAAAATTTAGTTAAAATATTAGAATTATATGTAAACATTTTTCGAAAGTACCTGAGTATCAAGAAATGGAATATGCATCTCATATTTAGCTGAAACTGGAAGAGGCATCATATCATAACTATACAGAAAAAAGTAAAAAGTCTAAATATGCTTTCATATTTAGACTTTTTACCATAAGAATGAATTAATAGCTAACACTATTCAATTCTTCAGTTACAGAAGTATTGGAGACATTGTTAAAGAATGTGTTGCATTTTATTCTTTGTTTTTTATTGTAAATTTTTATCTATATTTTTAAAAACAAATCTCTTACTGTGTATAACATATCATTGTATTGCAAATGTAATGTTTGTGGCACAGCATACAGATTGTACATTACTTCATACAAGGCAATTGTTTGTTAGCAACTATATTAATCATTTTATATATAAAAAGTGATGTAGTTCTTTGGATACTGCACTTATATTAAACAATACTATGAAAAAAACCTTAAAATTGCAGTAATACTTTTAAATTTCTAACATTTTTGGTCATGTTTACTGGCCTTCTTCAGGAAAAATACAAATCAAATGTTAGTTTCATTTATGGAAACTTAAATGTATTTTGAAGTAAATATTGACATTCTAGAACAAATATTTAAATGAGAAAATGCTGAACTTTTAAATAATAAGTAAATGAAAAATGTACAAAAACTAAAAGTACAAAACTCATAAATGAACTATACAATTAGCAAAAATGCATAGAATAAATTTTAAGTGATACTAAAAACATACTAAAAAATAGATACATATGAGAATAGGTAAAAATACATTCTGTTTGTAAAGAGGTGATACTACATGTATTTTTACCAAAAGTTACTACTAATTGTTATCCAAATAAACAATTTATAAATATCTTAAATTTGACCATTATAATTGACAAGACTATTTATAAAATTGCATCCTGGCTTACCAGCTTAGAGATATGAAGGAATACATGTCAGGAGTTGCAATTTGGCACAGAGTATTAGGTGTCCAAATTGTGCGCACATTAAAAAAAACCAGACTTGTAGCTACTCAGAGGATCGAGAACTGAGTCAAAATAAAATACAAAATGGCAACACTTCTACAAACAGGCACTAGTGTGAGATTTGCGCTTGTATTGCTCATTGAGAAGTTGGAAATGCAAACGTTGTGAAATTGAATTTTGACAAACAAATCTTTGAAAAAACCCATTTACTTGTCCAATGTTATTCTTGACATATCTCTGGTCACAACATGCTGACCAACGTGCAACATGCATTATAAAATTTCAGTTTAATAATAATACAAAATTGCATATGCAAAATTTTAAACAGGGAATTTTATTTCTAAATATTATTTTTTTAGATAAATCAAATGGCAACTGCTCCTGATTCTCAACGTTTAAAATTGTTGAGAGAAGTTGCTGGAACTCGTGTTTATGATGAACGTCGTGAAGAAAGTAAATCTATTTTAAAAGAAACTGAAGGTAAGAGAGAAAAAATAGAAGATTTGTTAAAATATATTGAAGAAAGATTGAAAACACTTGAAGAAGAAAAAGAAGAATTAAAAGAATATCAAAAATGGGATAAAATGAGAAGGTTAGACTAAAAATATATATATGTATGTATATATACTGTATTTACTTGCATATAGGATGAGATGTGACTTTAAAGATCAAAATAAAGAAAATTTGATATATTAATATAATTTTAATTTTATTTCATTTAATCACAAATAAAATATCAAATGCATGTAAATGCACACATTGTCCCACAAAAATTACTAGCATTTTAAACTTTAAGGAAAAATCTTGTAAAATCACCAACATAATTTGTTTGTATAAAGTTGAACAATCAGGAATCTTTTTTGTCAATTCTTAACAGTCAAATCCACTCTCTGTCAATTACACTTATGAGTTTCTCTGAATTCTAATTTCCAAATAATCATCTGTTTTAATGTGGGAATGGATTAAAACATATATCGGGCTCCCATGTAATTTTGGAATTTCAATTTGGAATTCAATTCAAAAGATTTGCTTTTTTTATTGCTATTCATCTTTACTACTGACAATACACAAGAATAATTTAAATAATCCAGATAAAATACTTTTGGTTTTAAATACCAGAGGGTGAGCATCTGATAAAAACTGCAACTACTTGGTTCACAAAAATTATTGTAAAAATGCAAAGAATCCTTTGCTTGTGCATATAGGATGACCCAGGTTTTTAAATCAGTGGAAAGTGAATAAAAACCTTGTCTTATATACAAGTAAATATGGTATTAAAACATGACTTTTGTTTAATATCAATTATATTTAATATATTTTTACTAAAATTACATAACATAGATATATAATAGGTTTAAGTCTGATGTATTTTTATTCTCTATGTTATATACTTATTTATTTTATTACCTTTATTATTTATGTCATTGTTAAAATAAGAAAATTGAAAAACAATAATTTGGATTTACTGAACATCTGACTTTCAATATAAATCCTTGTGATAGAATTTAAACAAAATTATTTCATAAAATAATGTGTGTTTATTGATGGTGAATTTTTACAAAGTTAATTTTTTCTACAGACTAGCATTTTATTAGTGATCTTTTTTGCCTGCTGTCAGAAGTTATGCAAAAGTACTGATCATTTTTCTAACTGCATATTTTTATTATTGGTAAAAGAATCATGCAAAAAGCACAGTTCATTCAAAAATATTTTTCTTATTGAACTTGTGAAATATGTTTTTTTTTTTTTTTTTTTAAATCTGATAGCAAGAAATTTTATTTTTAAAAAAGACCAACCTTCACCCTTAGCTTCATGTTATCTAGTATTGTGAATTTAACTAATTAATTGCAATTTTTACATTATCTCACTTATTGATAAAACATAACCAATAAGTTAACTAGTTTTTCAAAATTAATGTGCAAAAATGAAGCATATTGGCTTCATTTTTCTGATTACAGTACAATATGTACTTTACATATCAGACTATAATAGACCATAATGTAAAAATTCACTTATAACTTTAAACAAATTATTGATCTGATGGGTTGAACCACTTTGAATGCAAAAGATTAAGTTTTATGGGAATAAATATAAGAAAGCTATGAGATGCAGTCAATAGGATCACTTTCAACACCCAGTAGGAAATTTTGCCTGCAGTACTTTTAAGTCATTTCACATGATAAAGATTAATATTGAGTTGTTCGGAAAGTAATTTCTTTTTTTTTTACCACTAGATGGATTAGTCGTATTTTTTCCGCCATTTTCATTCTAAACCGTATTATCATTATATATTTTGACAGCTAGCATTTTAAGACTTATTTGTAAACAATTTTGTTTGATTTTGTGCAATTGTTTATTTTTTGTGTCCCATCAAATATGAAAGATCGAAAGCAGCATTTTCGGCATATTTTGCTCTTTTATTACCGAAAAGGTAAGAATGCTGTTCAAGGAAGAAAAAAATTGTGTGATGTGTATGGAGAAGATGTATTGACAGAACGACGGTGCCAAAACGGTGTATGGAGAAGATGTATTGACAGAATGACGGTGCCTGGTTTACAAAATTTCTTTCTGGCAATTTCAATATTGAAGATGCACCACGTTCTGGATGGCCAGTTGAAGCCAATGAAAACAAAATAAAGGCACTGATTGAAGCGAACTGCCGAATAACAACACATGAAATCGCTAAGAGATTAAATTTGTCAAATTGAACTGTTTATGCATATTACTTGAAACAAATTGGTTTCGTTTCAAAGCTTGATATATGGGTTCCACATGTTCTTAAAGAGAGATGCTCTCTTTGGTGGGATTTTAAGGAAGTTTTTTTTGGAGCTTTTACCAGACAATTTAACAATTGATTCGAAAGTGTACTGCCATCGAGTAAACAAACTGAGTAATATCATCAAACAGAAAAGGTGGCCAGAATTGATCAATAAAACAGGTGTAGTGTTTTGTTGACCACGATAATGTCAAATTTCACACAAGTTTGGTAACTCGTCAGAAACTATTGTGATATTCTGCTCTCCCCTCATTTTTTTGTATTGTTTAAATCAGTATTGTTCTCCTCCTAACCCTAATAATTCTACAGAAAAAAAAGGGATAGTCTACAATCAACGATCAAAACTCTTTCCTCAGGTTAAGTGTCACAGTCTATACTGATAAATTAGATCGATGATAAAATCAACAAGGCAAGAACAGATGTTTAAAAGAAACTAATAAGCGGCGTTTCTCACTCCTCCTTTAGCTGCATGTGGCACGTGTCTGTGGACACCTGCACGATAACCAAAACAACATGATAATAATTCTCTCTCTTGTCGACTAATGCAATATTTAATATAAACAATTTAGAAATTATTGTCAAATCTGAGAAGATATTGTCAAAATATATAATAATTAATGGGAGAGAACTATCAAATTCGTAGGAATTTATATCATAAGATTTCACCTTTAGTAGACCAATGTCAATGATACAACCAAAGAATACATCGGCAATGTTCCATACCAGCTTGATCTAGATTGGACACAGCTGACAGGTGTTCTTATAAATCATCAACTATTTGACAGTTCTCACCCCTCAAAAATAGTATAAAGAGGACTTGGACGTATTCCACCAGACGGACATCAGCAGGGGACATCGACTGCGACATCAACTGACCCATACCGCCATCCTATCTGTCGCCACCTCGCCATAACTGCCGTGCTGATCCAGGAACGTTTTTACCAACGACCCATATTATGGATCAGGAACTTAGAGATATTTTTAAGAAATCTATTTGTATACTCTCTCTCTCGTGTCTTAGTTTAACTTAGAGAATAGAACTTATATGTTCCATAAGAAAGACGAATCATTTTCGCGATGTAGAATAGAATTTTTATAGCTATTCACTTTTGCCTTTGACATGTATAGTTTTATGGTTATTTATTAAATGTGTTATTCTTGTTCAATCTGTGTATTTATTTGGAAACCTGTCGACTTACTCATTGACATCCCCACTCATTTCATTTCACCCTCCTATAAAGCCATCCTCTGACAGAGCCGCCAGTAAGTGGGGACAACTAATCCCCTCAGTTCTCACACTGTTATAACTTAGATGGGACATGCTATCACACCAACCATATTTGCCAGATTGAGCACACTCAGATTATTACTTGTTACGGTCTATACAAATTTTTTTAACTGTAAGACATTTACTTGAAATGACAATGTCAAAAATCATTTGGATCAGTTTTTTGTAAGCAACGATCAAAACTTTTATGAATGTGAAATCATGCTGCTACCAGAAACGATGACAACAGGTATTTGACCAAAATGGTCGATATAATTCAATAAAATATTTATTTATTATGAAAATATTGTTTTTTTTTCCATGGAAAAAAACAAAATTACTTTCTGAACAACCCAATATTTGAAATCTGTTGAACTTTTGTTAAATTAATTATGAGAATTCGAGCTCTGTGTGAATTTTGGAGCTTTGATAATTTTTTCTCATCATTATTTTTTCATCAATTCAATTTTTATGTCACCTCGAGAAGTGACCTTTTAACCCTTTCTGAGATGAGAGAAAAACACAACCCACACACTTCCTACTTCGTTGGATTTTAACGATGATAAAACCGATCGGATGACCCACCAAATGAACAATTATTACTAAGGTTGCACTACATATCCTAACCTTAGTCACCTCCAGCCATTAATTCTGTTAGTTTGACAACTATTATCAAATTTATGAGTTAGAAAGAGTGATAATACCAGATAGAAGAAGTGATAAATCTACAGAAATGTTTATACTAATTGTCAGAAATTGAAACCTTTCCTGACACGAACTTACATGGAATTGCATCAGAATGTTCCCCAAACTTCTTCCCCCTTTGGAACGGGTATAAAAAGGGGTTGCACTTGCCCCTCGGGGCAGACGTCCACAGCTGATAGTATCAGACAGACATCAGGGGACACCAGACCCATACTGCCATTTTGTTCATTGTAACCCTTGCCTTCCCGCCATAATCGCTGTTTGTCTCTCGATGAACCAGATCCGAGGAGAAGGGAGACTACAATTAGTCAGCTGATTCGGGGACAGTTCTTACCAACGGCCCATTTGAAGAGATTGGGGACAAAGAGGTAACCCTTGAAAATTCTTAAAAACTCTCTCTCTTGCTCTCTCGATCATAGCTTGGACTTAGGCTAGTTGATCTTAGACGATATTGTGCCTTATAGAGGCTAGATATTAGACGACATATCAATGATCGTATATTCCTTGTCGCAATATAGAAATATTTTGGATTATTCCATTTTTGTAGCCCTTTTGATTTGAACTGGTTTGTATAGCTTTAGATAATTAGATGTTATTCTTATATATCTAATTATGTGTCATCCTTGAGTATGACAGACACTTCGTCACAATCTCGCTTACCCTCCTATTCATTGACCACATCGACCATCCCTGACAAAGAAGCCGATAAGTGGGGAGAAGCTCGGTGCTCTACCCTCTCGGTTCTCACATAATTTTATAAATTTTTTAAATGATTATGATGTTAGCTTATAAGTTTAAAATAGTGGGAGTTATATACTAAAATTCTGCTGAATTTTGTTATCAAATTTTTATTCTGTTTTTCTGAATTTTTATTACTGAAATAAATAATAAAAAAACTTTTTGCTCTTTTCTGCTATTCTGAATTATGATTTCAAGGATATCAATGGTTAGTGCTGAACATCAAGTACATTTTTTGTACCCAGGTATCAGGTGCACAATTATTATATAATTGTACCCATCTAAAAAATTGTGTACAATATGAAAAGTTGTAAATGAGCAAAATGATTTTTAAAAATGCAAAGTTAGGATTAAAATGAATTTTGCTTGCATGTTTAATCATTTAATTATTTTGCTGTTTTTAATTAAATGCTTTTTCAATGAATTGGTACTATTAATTTTTTAAAAGATCATTTTTGCAAACTAAAATTTCTAATTAGCTAGAATTCTTAATTAGAGAAAGATGTTTTAAAATTGCTAAATTACTGAAGTTTAACATGTTTTATGATATAAAAGAAATATACCTTGTTAGTAATCCACAGTCCTAAAACTGATTTTGAAAAGAAGAAAAAAGCACATTTTATTTCTGTTATAAAAGCCAAATTTCTGAGAATAAAAAATTTATTTCTTATCAAAGAGTGAGTCTAGTCATATTGAAATGGAGAACTTGAAACAAAGAATTAAAGAGAGTGGTTTTATAGTTTTTATTTATTTATTATTCATTAATAAATCCTATAATCTGTTAAAATATTTAACTGGAAATTAACTCTTTTGTTACACAATTAAAGTTAAAAACTATAAATGATATCTTTTACCTATATTCCATAAAACTTGGCAACATATTTATAAAATAGCTAAGTCAATATTGATCAACAATAATGCAGTTAGAGAATCGTTGGTGTTATCTGATAGCAGCTTCTATCAAATTAACTTTTTGGATATAACTATATTTCAGAAAATAACTGCCTTTATACCAAAGTCTACTGTAAATCCACTGTGTTTGAGTTGTTCATTAACTATAACTCTAATGACACAATATTACATAAATTACTGGCTTTTACAAGTCTAGTTAACAGGGCAATTATCCTGTCATCAACATTATCCAGAGATGAAGAAATAGGTAGGATTTAATTGATAGCTAAAGTGCATGTGTCCTCAGTCAATTAACAAGCAATATAGTTAAGGCCTTTTACAGAAATAAAAAAAACATAATAAGACATGCAACAACAAAAAGAAATTTCCACTTACTGTAGTTATAGGTAAATCAATGACAGCATTAGTAGCATCTTAATGGCCCTGTACACTAGGCCATTAAGATGCAAACTAGTAATCATGACTGAACTAAAATCAAAACAAGTGAGAACTTCAAATTATACAAATATAGAGAACAGTATTTTTATTGACTTTATTCAAAAAAGTAAAAGTATAAGTGGTAAACTGATGATATACAATTTAGTGAAACTTAACATTATTTTAATTGAAATGCATTTTATTAAAAGAACAGTAAAGAAATCACTATCCAAAAATTCAGAATTGCTCTGTTGAATGATAGAAGTTTTTCTGATCCTGTTTTCAACACAACTGTATATATTCTTGTGGATTTGTTAGTTTTTTTATGTTTCAGAAGAATGTATATATGTTTAAAACTTTAATCAGAATTAAGCTTTATTCATATAAATTGTAAGTTGGATCTTAATATAATTCTTCAAAAGAGTTGAAAGTTCTAGTTTACAATCTAGAACAAATGCTGGAAAATTAGGTATTTCTTGATTTTTGTTTTATCAAAGAATATTGATCTATATCTGTTCTTGTATTGTACTATAAGCATTTTTCTTTATAAAGTTTAAATACTACAGAAAAATAAATATAGAATCTTATACAGATATTTTTAAAAAATCATAAAAAATTTTTTTAAATAAGTTGATATAATTTTGAATTAAGCATGTAATTTTGAATACTTTAAAATAAATTATAATAAATATTTGAACTTGTAAAAATTTTGTTGTAAAATTTATAAACATAAAACTGTATAATTTTTATTTTAGATCTCTTGAATATACTATATATGATCATGACCTTAAGGATACTAGAAAGAAATTAGAAGAGGTAATGTTTCACTCTTATGTTCATCTATTTTATGCTGATAATAAATTTATTGTCTTAGGCTATTGATCCTAATCAGTGTTAGTTTTCTCTGTAATCATTTACTATTTAGAGTAATAATTACTTAAAGAAAATATTATTAATAAAGGTTTCTTTTTAACAGAAAATACATTTGGAGTAACTCTCTTCATATGTTTATATATTTTAGTATGAACATACAGTAGAATTTTCTTATTTGAATCTCAAATGAGCAATTATTTATTGTAACAACATCACAATGCTGGGCTGCAATTTTAAATCATTTTTAATTTAAAAAGAAAATTGTGTGACTTCCAGTTCAGACCAGATGTTTATGTAATTGGGGCCTCCTGTTCCAGAGCTTTCTATTACTGGTCTTGACTTTCATCTGTCTAACTCTGCTCTCAAGATTAAGGAAGGACAGCTAGATGGACCTAGTGAGATTCATCTGTCTGTCCTTCCCAGTCGATTTCAAACTGCAGACATATAAGTCTACAGTTTGAAAATTGCAGTTCGTTGATGCTATTAATTGGTTAATGTTATCAAAATATAGCATATTCTAAAATGTACAAGTTAATTCAAATTTAATAACATGCAACAAGTCAAGATTGTAATAGAAATGAAAAAACAAACTGCCAGTTAGCATTAGAAAACAGTTTAATGTTAGACAAGACTCACCAGCACTGTCAACATTGCATTAATGTCATCTTCAGGCAAGGTGGAATGTATGTAGAACTAATATAGAATTCAAACAGATTTGTTAACACATTCAAAAAAAGAATTCTGAAATGAACATTGAATTTGAAATGTAGGTTTTATGTACAAAATATTTTAAATATTTAAACTAAAATCGATTATAAGGAATTTATGGTAGATTTAGAATATATATTGAGTAAAATACAAACTGATCAAAAAGAATTAATCAATTAGAATTAAACTTAAGAATATTATAGCAAATAACAAAGGTAAAAATAAAATTAACTAAGTTAAATTCAATAATCAAAATTTCAAATAGTATTACACTATAATGGAACAGATATTTAAATTTTTTCAAATTTATGTTTGTTTAGGACTTTTTTAACAGAAATAATTAAATTTCTTTAAAATTTTTAAAATTATTTTCTATATAGAAACAATGAGTACTTTTACATACTAAATGAAACAGATTTTTTCCATTAATCAAATTTTGTTAAAACATGTAAACATAACAAACCAAACACTGGCAACAGAGAGAAGAGAAATGTATTCCTTTAACTAATTTAGTTGGACCTGAGGAAAGAAAGCCAAAAGGTTGGTGGATTCAGCATGGGCTGATTGCAAGCATTACTGACAAAAATGCACAAGGTCTCTCAAATAAATAAAATACTTCTATTCAAACACAAATGGATTATAGGGAATCTGACCATAGTAGATAACATCCAGTTTATGTTCTCTGTTATGATCAGATGCTTGTGATCAAATGTCACAAGTTGCAAGCTATTAATTACAGGTTACAAGTATTATAGTCTTGTAGCTTGTAAATTTTATGCAACAGGATCCTGTCATTTAGTATTCCATAAAAACTGATGGAACAAGGTTGAAAAATAAAACTCGGTAAAAACATTTAAATAAAGGAAACTTTGAAAATTTTCTTGCCTTAAAGTTGTTGCACCTATAATAATTTGTCTGAACATCAGATCACTTTTGAGCAATATTAGTGAAGGAATTTTAAGGCACAAAGTAAAGCTCAAAGTCAATGTTGGACTTAGTGAACTCTGAGATTTATAATGATGATGAAGATAATAATTAATAATTATATGTAATAACAATACAACTGTCTAAATTATTATATTATTTTATATATGATTATAATTAACTTTTAATTAATTTAATCATTGTATATTTTAGAAATCTTAATTGTTATTAGAATTTAATTATATAGTATGTGCCTTCCATATGATAACAGATTGATGATGATGAAGTTAAAATAGAATTTGCAAAACATTACTCTGTTAATAATAATCTTATTATTTGTTTTACATGAATGTTATTTATACTAAAAATGTTTAGCTATTGGTTTTTTTTTTAATTTTTTGATCTCTTAATTAATTTAAAGAGTTTTGAAATGAAATCTTTTATTTATTTTATTTGCTTGAAACAACTAATTTTACAAATATTTGAAGTAATGCATAATATTTAAATTATTTTAACAGCTAGAAACTAGAAGAGAAACAAGTAGTTCTGTCACTGAAAAATTAAGAGAAAGTTTGCAAAATGCTACAGATCAAATAAAAGTAATTTAATTTTTGAATATATATATATATTTTTTTATTTTTAATTATAAAGAATACTACTAAAATAGTATAACCATGTAGAACATAATCTGTATGATTGTAGTTGTATCATATAAAATTTCTTCACATCTGGAAGACAAAGTGAGAAGTTGTTGATTGTAAAAGGTTTTTGGAATGATTGAATTTCCTTGTCCTTGTTGAATCAATTAGTGTTCATTCTAACCACATTAGAATCAGTTATAGATAAGATAATTGATTATTAAGTTAAATTTTTATTAGTTTATATTATTGCAACTATTTTATATACAGTAAATTACAATTTATAATTATAATTTTATTGTAAATTGTACTTATAATAACTTTGATCATTCTAGTATTACTTTCAGATTTTGATGTTAAACAGTTTGATTTAAGTTCAAATGATTTTTTAAAAATAACTAGAACTTGAATTAATAAATTTAAATGTGCCAAATTTAAAATATATTTAATTTTCAGAAACTTAGTAAAGAACATAGAGATGTGAAAAGCAAGTCACAAGCTTTTCGTGAAGAAAAAGAAGCTTTAAGTCAAGAACAGTCTTCTTTGCTGAAAGAAAAAACACGACTTGAACTTACTATCAAAGATTTGCGTGATGAAGTAGAAGGTGATGATAGTTCCAGGAAGCGTGCTGAAAGAGAATTAGATAGATTGAAAGAAACCATTTCACAAAAACTCACACAGTTGGAAGAGATAAGGCCTCAGTATGAAGCACAAAAAAAACGAGAAGAAGAATGTACAAGAGAGTAATAAATTTTTTTTATTATGACCAACTGATATTTTCATTCTTATATTTTATAATTGACTAAAATTCTTGCTTGTAACAGAGGCTAACTACTTTATTAATTTTATATATAATTTAATTTTGAATAATTAATTTGTTTTCTATTATTACTTGATTTCATTTCTGTTATTCTCAGTTGTAGCTGTTGTTGTTTCTTCAGATGAGTAAATATTGAATATATCTGAAACCATTAAAACTTTCACAACATAATAACTCTAATTTGTATATATAAAATTAGAATGGTCTGCTTTATTTTATTTCTAATAACAGAACCAAACCATATTTATTCTAGATTTAAAACAATGTTTATTTGATAAATGCTTTTTAAATTATTATTCATTGTTGAACTCTTAAATAAATTTTAAAAATAATACATTGTTTGGAAAACATTTTAATATATAATATGCACCAAAATGTACAATACTGAAATGAAAAGACAAAACAATATTATCTTGTTGTCATCTGTCAGTTTATTTCTCCTGAAAGAAACTAACATACACACTATTAGCATATTGATTTACCATAGTATGCATAATGTAAATGTTCGAAACCTCACCACCTCACTGTAGACAGTGTTTATATTGTTGATGCAGATTGTTAAACATATCCCAGAACTGGTCAACCAGACTTCCCTTTCCATTAAAACAGTACACTACCAGAATGGCAACATTTTGTAACAATAAGCAGCATAACCATGTTACTTGATGCCATCTTATTAAATCTCTCTCTGAATTGTTCTGTCACCTTTTTTTTTAAACTTGGTCACCCTTTTTGACTACTTCCATATGAATGGAAATAATACTCAACTATGAATACTTTTTTCAAGAGATCATCTCCAACAGTAACTGCACAATTCAACTTCTTTTTCACTGCTGGGAATACGCGGCTGGAGCTATGCCCATTGACAAACACACGTGCATTAAAGTTGCAGGTTTCATTACTGTATATTTTGGCACATACTGTATGAGCAGTTCCCAACTTTTGAATGTACAAATAATACATTTTTAAAATTATGCATGAAAGTTGAATGCTCAAAATTTGAACAATAGAGTTTCTTGTTAGAAAGGGGGTTCTGTTCCAAGAAAGCTAAAAGAAAAATTATAAAATCAATTTTATTTAAGATAACAAAATTTTACATGTTTGTAGGAAATAATAATATATAATTTATTACAAATTTGTTATGTTGCAATGCATGAAACATTATTTAAAAAGTTAAAACTACAGATTAAACAATTCAGGCATTAAAAAAAAAAATAATAAGTATTATGCCTTTATGGCATAATACCAAAATTATTTGACTACAGCTTGGTTTATAGTGAAGCCAACTTATTTGAAACAGACTATATTTTATAACATAATATTCTTTTCTAAAAGATTTTCAACTTTATAATTATTATTTTTATTTATTTAAGATTGAGTTTAAAAGAACAGAAAAGGACTGAGTTGTATGCAAAACAAGGTCGAGGAAGTCAATTCACATCAAAAGCTGAAAGAGATAAATGGATTCAAAAAGAATTAAAATCTTTACAAAGAGCAATTAAGGATAAAAGAGAACAGGTATTATTTTTTAATAATTATTTTACAAATAAAGATAAAAATCCTGATATGTAGAAAAGTATTGAACATAATGAGTATTAAATGTAAAACACCGTTTAAATATGACTTTATATGGAGATAGCAATCATTAAATAAGTTTTCTTAAAATATTACACATTATTGTATGAAATGTGGCTTATAATATTTCATATCTGTAAAAAAGTTTTACTTATAATCTGATAAACTTATTGATCTTTTAATTTCTTTTGAATTATTCAGATCTTATCAAATATATATTAATTTTTTAAAACCTGTATATATTTGTATAAAATTTGATAATTATTGATAACTATCAAGATACAGTTTAATTATTTGTTTTACTCTATTATTGAGTTGAAATGCCAATTACAACCAAAGCTGTAATATAAGTATTTTAATGTTTAATTTATTTTTTAGATTGATCGTCTTCAGGAAGATTTGCAGAAAGATGTAGAGAAGAAATCAATGTTGGAACAAAAAATTGATGTATGCTACTGATGAGTTTATTATTTGTTTGAATATATCAATATATTTTATATTTGAATTTACACATTTAAAATATAAATTTTAAACATTATTATATTTTAATATAATGCCATAAATTTTGCATGAAATTTATTGAAAATTTAGCTTTAGTTCACAGGAGTCTTAAAGTTTTTTTAAATTTAAAAACTAAAATATTAAACGATAATTTTTTAAAGATATATAGTTTAAATATTTTATATTCACCATATTTTTAAATTTAAGAAGGCTTTTGTGTAAGTTGAAAATTTGATTTATTTATTGTCTCTGTGAAATGAAGCTATATGAATTTATTTCACAATTAAGACACATTAAATTTTAATGAACTTTATTTCACAATTAAGACACATTAAATTTTAATGAACTTTATTTATTTTAATGAACTTTATTTCACAATTAAGACACATTAAATTTTAATGAACTCTAATTTAAAAAAATAATACATGGAATATTGAATTTATCTTAATCTTAGAAATCAGTTTGGGTTTTTGATGATGTAGTTTATTTGTAAAATATTTTTTAACTGACTTTCTTCAATGTTTGATTTTTTCTAAGCAAAAAGCTTTATAATAAATTTTTATAAATTATGTTGTTTTTCGGGTTCTCAAGTAAATGCTTTTAATGTGAAAATTTTTTCTATTCAAAATAAGTAAAACATTCAAAAAATTTTGATTGGTTTTTTATATTTTATATTAATTGACAGATATTTTAGAGTTTTATTGACACAGATAAGATATTTTTGAAGACATACTTAAGGCTATTTTATTAAATTAACTATCAGAATATAATAGCTTAGAAGAAAAAATGGTATTTATACTAATGTCACAAATATTTAATAAATTTTTTAATTTGAAGTATTTGTAAAAAGTTTGTAATATTATTACAGGGTCTGTATAGACCTGTACAGTCAGGGAATCCACAAATACCATGGAATCTGTTGCTCCCACTCCTTTTTGATCTGAATATGTTTTTAAATTCACTTCTGTATAGGGAGTCTACGAAAACTGGAGCAACTAAAAAAATGGCAAGATTTGTCATGTTTATATCTCAAAAATTATAAATGACAATCTAACAATTTAAATTTTGTTGGATAGAAAGTTTATTTCTGTATTTAAAATGAGGGTGGTGAGGGTGTTCAGGAGGGTAGTGGTTGCGCATGAACAATGAAAATGGTGTTTGGGCAGTGAAATTTTGCTATGTTATGTGGTATTTGGGCAGTGAAACTTTGGATCACGAAGAGATCGGATGTTGAAATTCATGTTGATTTGTACAGAATGACAGGATCTGCAATATTATTTAGAATAATAATGAATGAAATAGAATTTTCTTCAACTTGCACACTTATCAGCTTATAACTTTGTAAAGTTATAAGCTGATAAGTGTGCAAGTTGAAGAAAATTTTCATAATGTCAAAGAAATTGCAAAGGAAATATTGACAAAAATGTAAGAAACATATATCATAAGAAAGAAAAATTTAAAAGGAATCAGAAAAGCCCAAAATGACTAATGCTGAACAATGCAGATTGTATAGAGTGTAAAATCAAGCATGTCACTCCAATACAGATACTTTGAGTATGCTGCCACCTGAACCAATAGATACTGACTTGTGATAATCATCAAGATTTCATTTGTTTATATCTTATCCTTCCTCTAATAACACAAAGACAGATTCACACCTTAAATAATTGCGATTGTGTCCCATACACAATCATCCCAATTTTTTTTTTACCTGTATGACACCTTGTTAATATTTTGCAGTCAGTTGATGTCATGGGGAAGGCAAAAAACTGTCAGTCAGCTAAACAATATTGTCTATAGGACATTTTGAACCATGTGGCAGACTTCATGCAATTCATTGTATTCTTTACTGCTGGCCACATGCAGTATGTGGAGATAATAATTCTCCCAGTTTTTATGGATTGATTATCTGTGATATATCTTTTATCTAACTGCAAATCTTCATCTGAATGCAGTTAGATAAAAGGCCTGTGGAATTTTGAAAGTCCACATTTTCCGGAAGTATACCAAAATATTGCCATAGAGTTAAAGTCGGGTTTTCAAAAACACCATTGACAATGACCCATTTTGCCAAAACTTCACTGCTTTCATTATAAGTTTCAGAAATGTAAATGATCTTGAATGAGTCCATGCTGGACCAAAAATAGCATGTTTTAAGTGATTTCTCCCTCTCATGGAGTGCGCAATTTGTTCTGTTTAAATTATTTTGAATTTCCTGCCTCCTCACTAAGAAAATTTAATTTTACAACACGAGTCTTTTTCTTATTTAAATAAAATTTACGAATTAATTTAAATAAAATCATGAATTTTTTTATATGATGTAGAAATGACATGACTAATTATGTAATCCAGTGGTTTCCAAACTTTCTGCATTTCTGCCCCCTCCTCAATTTTCATAACAATTTAATTTCATAAATGCTGCCTTATAATTTATTTAATGGCTACAAAACAATATACCTTATTAAATAAGCTATATAAGGGGATTGACTCTTGTCAACACATTTTGGCAAGAGTGTAAATGGATTTTTAGCATTCATACTTGAGTTGTTTGGATGAGTGTTGTAGGCATTACTGTTTAGGCATAACATTGATTTGACCTTTTTTTTTCTGCTTGTTTGTGTTAAAAAAGTATAATTTGGTAATTTTGTAGAAAGTTTTTCATTCTTTTGTAAGTGAATAAAGTTTTTTTTTAATTTAAAAAAAATTTATAATTGTGTATAAAATGTGCTTAAATAGACTTGGTCAAATATTACATAATGAAAATAAATGAAATGCAGATACTTTAATAGGTCAGGGAATCTCAGATAGAATTACCTGTACAGACCCTGTTGTTAGAAATGTCTTTTACCCTCTTCAATGTAGGCAGTTAATAAATAAATAAATAAATATTCCAAAGTTTTCTTAACATTATGTCATATTGATAAATTTTTATTTTATTAACTTTTTTGAAATCATTGGCATTTATTATTTTCCTCGTGTGGTATTTTAAGTCTGGCAAAAAATAAATGATGACGATATTTATGATNTATATATATATATATATATAGTGTATTTTGCAGATTGTCTGCCTGTCAGTCTATCCGAGGAGACCATGAAATCAGATAGTATGATAAAAAAAACAGCATGTTGGTTTATCTCCTGTAGAATGCCAGCATGTCAGTTTAAGTGAGGTTATACATCTCTCTTTAGAGTGTACCTGAAACTCATAGACACGAGTTTATTCTAAAATTGTGAAACTGTCAGCATTACATCAAAAACTATAATTATATGATTAATTTTTCCATTTTGTTGTCTTTCTAACTATGTAAAATACTTGTGGATTGCTAAAAGTGCTTTTTTTTAATATTTATTTTATTGTAATTTGATCCAAAAATGCAAAAATAAACATCAGAAACTTACTGTAAATTATTTTATTTTACACCTATTAACATCTACTTTGTATGAAATTTGAGGTGTTATCTTTCAAAGTTAGGATAGATTGTCAGTGAAGCCCACACTGACTGTCTTACTACTACTACTACTACTACTACTACCAATAAGATGCTAATTATTTTATTGTCCTATAAATGAAAACTCTCTTCCTGGTTGTAACTCAGTCAAATTACAATGTTGTTATTTTATTGTACTGAAGAATATTTTCTTGAACATTTATTTAACAACTAGTTTTGTTAGATCTGAATAATTTGATTTTTTAGTTGCAGTTTAACTGACTGACATGCTGGCCAATTTGTGAAAATTGTAGAAAAATTATAATAAAATTGTATATTAATAGGAAAAAAATCTCTGTTTATATATATTTTGTGTGTATGATTTCTATTTAATACATGTAATTCATACTTGTATAATATTTTATATTTGATTTACATTAAAGAACATATAATTTATAGAATTTTATATGATATTTTAGGAATTAACCAAAGAATTAGAGAATCACCGCATCAGTATTGATAACCAAAATAAAAATTTTTATGAAATGAAAAAGAAGAAAGATACACTTCAAAATGAAAGAAAGTATAAAAAAATTCTTATATATATATATATATTTTTTTTTTAAGAATAAATAATAAAATTTATAAAATAAAAATACTGTAAGACCTCGCTTAACACGGGATGCGTTCCTAGAAGACAAAGCATTAAATGAGGTCATTTTAACATAGAGTAAATAGGGAAAGGGGAACACATGACCAAAAATAAACAGATTTTACTTTAAGTTATTTTTATATTAACTTGCATAATAATATATGTTAAATATTAAGTTGTTAGCAGTTGCAAATGTTGGTAGCGGGAGATTGCATCCAAAATGCCTTGTCTTGCTTTTGCACTCCTTTCAAAATCTGGATCATTTGCTACAGTTTTATCAATGTTTTCAGTTATTGTTACCAAATTTTTACTAAGGAAATCTGTAGAGAAATTCTTTGGGTTCTTCGTTTTAGAATCACTATTTTCCAGTTCTACACGAATTCTTTGTTCTGCCAGTTTTTGAAGATCGTCGTTGGTAAGGCTCTCACCACAAACCTGCAGTAACTCCTCAATATCTTGCTTGTCTACATCTAGTCCTGCTGTATCGATTGTTAACCTAATGATGCAGTGGTAGGCTCTTCTTGTTGAGAATTCTTGGATACCTTCAGCCATAACTTCTTTCACACTGCATTCATGCATTTATCAGTTAATTTTTGCTATGCAAAGTTGATATTGCCTATGGCATCCATGATGTTATATTTTTTCCAAAATTGCAGCAAATAAACATAGATTTAATGAAAGTACAGTGCTATGATGAATTTCCACCTTTTGCTGATTGGTTCGTGTTCGGGAATAATCGTATTATAAACGAATCAACAAAATGCTGCGATAATTTGAATCAGCGTAAATTTTGAGCTTTTTTTTAGGCTTCGAGCAGACTGTATTATATCAAATAAGCATTAAGCATGGTCTTACTGTATTAAACTTTGAATTCTTTATTACGAGAACATTTTTATTTTGTAGTATTGCTTTATATCTTATAAACAATGCTATTTTTCTAAAAAAAAAAAATATTGCTGTTATTCATGTATGGCAACTGAACATATTGAATTGTTTTCACTAAGAAATTGCATATCAGATATTAATATTTTTTATGCTATATATGCCTGTAAATCATACTGGCACATTTTGACTGAAAAAGTTATCACAGAAATCTATAAATTTTAAGAAACAATTAGTTTTGGAAAATATATGTATTTTTTATTTCTGTTACAATTTATTGTATTATCAAATTTTTATTTGTAATATAATAATGTAACATATTCTTTATTTAATAATAAAAATATGTTAACTTAAGAAATAAAATATTAAATTATTAAATTAGTTTTTAGAATTTCTATTAGAAATATATCTGTTTAACTTTTGGTTATCCATGTCAAGCTTTATAATACAAATATTCAATAGGAAAATAAGACAGATTCAGAGATTTTACCAAAAAACTAAATAACAACATTGTTTTAAATTAATTTTAAACTATAAAAATATTTATAAACAGTTTTAATTAAAATGAAACTATTGAATGAAATTATTAGAGATTCAGAATTATTTGCAAAATTATTAAATAAAAAAAATTGTACATATATTTTTTTATATTGTGAATTTTTTTTAAGATATCTTTTTCAATAAATCAAAATGATTAGTGGTTTATAGTGATTCTCAAACTTTGTGTTTATGGACCTCAAACTTTGTGTTTATGTAATTATTTTTTTTTTATTCCAATCCATTGCAGATGAGTATTTTTGTAAGGAAATAAAAATAATTATAAAATGGAAAGAACAAAGGTTTAAATGCATTTTGTTTTAATTTTAATTTTTAGATTGAATTAGTAAGATAAATACAATAACAAAATTTGGTAATCATTTTGAAAGAGAAAAGGTTTGTGGACCATTTTCAAGTAATTTCTCAAGCCAATTTTTATTGCCAATTTACCTATTACTAAGTGTTTAAATAATAGATAAAAATGAAAGTTATAAAATAATGTTTTTAAAAGACTATATAAAACTAGCAGATGAGCCCAGCATTGCTTGAACAAAAAGTAACGATAGCAAAGATTAAGATTATTAGATTATAGCCAATCTTACCCATTTTCATTGAGTGCAAGAATTAGGTCCCCTCTCTTCCGAGATTAAGTAGAAAATTTTTAGATATCTGCTTACCACACCGATATAATGATAAATAAGACTCACTGCAACCGCTAACCGGTGCGTAGTGCCACTAAGTGATGAATAATAAACTTATTGTAACTTTCTGGGTTCTTCAGGTTTACTAAATTCAAAATTATTTTTTGAATTTAGTAAACCTGAAGAACCCAGAATAAGCTGGATCTTCCAGAATCATTCATAAACATAAATTCAAACATAAAATTGAGCATTAAGATGGAGTTTGAATAAAGCAAACTTATGTGCATGTGCTCCCTGTGTCAACTTTATATATGATGGAAAACTAAATGTCATTGAGAATTTTTAGAAGGGTCTAAAAATATGTTTGATTATTTCTTGCATAAATGCAAGAAAGACATCTAAAATAGTACAGTAGAAGCTGAGTTCTTCGGGGTAATCCTTAACCCTCTCCTCTTCCGCAGTGGGAATTTCAAAAAATCCCTTCTTAGTATGCGTTCTCATGGCATACCCTATTAAAACGCAATCAAAAATGCAAAATACCACATCTAAAATAGTATAATAAAAGCAGAGTTCTTCACGGTAAGCCTGTCCCTCTCCTCTGTGGGGGAAATTTCGAAAAATCCCTTCTTAGTGTATGTTCTCATGATGTACCCTAACTTTGTACCAAATTTCAACTTTCAACTCCTAACCATTTGGGCTCTGTGCTTATTATTATTATCATTATCAACTCATCTTGGTTATATTATAAGATTATGAAATTTTAAATGAAATCTTGTTGTGTCCAATAAACAGTTTGTGGACCACAGATTGAGTAGCACTGGTTTATAGCATATAAAGCAATAAAAGATTAAATTAAATATTTATTTTATATATATATATATATATATATGAACCCACACTGAAACTACTAGAAATGCTACTTTTAAGCCAATAAGCCAATTAGAAATAAATTATAAACAAATTTGGCATATATATATTATATTTAGGTATAAATGATTCATTATCTCACCTTTTTGAGTAAAAAATTTTACATTTTTTTTCATTTAATTTTTTTATTAATTAGTTACATTACTAGAAACATTGTAAGTACAGTAGAGCGTTGATTATCTGAATGCCGATCAACCGAAACATCGATTAACCAAAAGCGTTCCAGTCAGAATGTGTTGTGCTGAATCTAATGTTTTGGATACTAGATTAACTTCTAAAGTATAATTTTTTTTTGTTTTTATATTTTTCAATATATTTATTTTATTTGTACAAAATAAAGAAACAATTTCTAACAATACAATAGCCGCAATTATTATTATAAAAATTATTGTTAGGCTTAACATTGACGAAAATTCAATGCGAAGCGACATGCAACGGAGAAAAATTTAAACATGGGATATATTAATATACTATTATTGGGATATACTAATATACTATATTAATAATGTATTTTTTTTTGTACATAATCGGTTATCTGAAAAATCGATTCTCTGAACAACCCCAGTCCCCAATTGAATCAGTATAATTTATTTCTAATTGGCTTAAAGAAGCATTACTAGTTAGTAGTTTTAGTGTGGGTTCATTTTAAGCTAAATTTTGGTATAGTGTGTAAATCTGTAAATTCTCTAAATTCATATTGTGTTTAAATCAATTGAATTTTTTCTGAAATACTTTATTATTGATTCAATAACTTCCTCAAGTATTAATACAAATAAATTTATATTTTAGTGAATTATGGAGACAAGAAAATGCAATGCAACAAAATTTGGCAATGTTAAAAGAAGAATTATCAAAAAAAGACCAAGCCCTAAGATCAATGACAGGAAAGGTATTATAAAAAATTTTATTCTTCATTTATTAATAAATTTTTTAAACCAGTAATTTCTTGGTCAAAAGAATAATATAGTGAAACTTTTGGTTTCAAACTTAATTTGTTTTTAAAAGTTGTTCAAAAATCGATTTGTTCTCAAACTGAAACAAGTTTTCCCGTAAGAAACAATATAAAATGGATTAATTTGTTTCTGACTCCCAAAATAAAACCTTTTTTATTATGTGTTTTGTGAGTTATACTCAGTTCACACCGATGGCTGTGTACTATGCCAGACCAGAGTCAAGGCATAGCAACCAAAACAAAACTAAAATTAAATAAGTGTGTCAGTGTGTGTGTCTGTATTCAGGAATTTCCTATCAATGTGGCATGTATTCAATATAGTGGCCTTCTGTAGTGTAATGTATGTATTTATACTCAATTGTAATGTTCCCAGGCTTTTGTGTAGTATGTGTGGTATCACACCTGTACAGGAGAGAACGACAGGTACAATAAGCACCCTATCCATCCTCCACAGATGCCTTATTTCCTGGGCAAGTTCTATGTACTTGATAATTTTTTCAGTGCATGTGTTTTGTACATTGTGAGTGTTTGGAATGGCTATGTCTATAATGTATGTGATTTTATTGTGTTTGTCAATGAGTGTGATGTCTGGTCTGTTGTGGTAAATTGTTTTATCTGTGATTATGGCTCTGTCGTAATACATTTTGTGCGTGTTATTTTCCAATACTGTCTGTGGAATATACTTGTAGTATGGTTCGTGGATGTCTGCCAATTTGTGTTTCTTTGCAAGCTCTTGGTGTATTATATTTGCTACTTGATTGTGTCTATGTAAGTAATCTGTCTGTGCCAAGAGCTTGCAACCAGAAGTGATGTGTTGTATAGTTTCTGGCATGATGTGACATTTTCTGCATGTGTCATTTGTGAGTGTTGTATCTTTGAGTATGTGTTTTCTGTAGTTTTTAGTATTTATGACCTGATCCTGTATGGCAATCATGAATCCTTCCGTCTCCCCAAAGAGGCATCCCCGATCTAACCAGCTGTTTGACGCAGTTTTGTCAACAAAATCCTGGGCCAGGTCGTAAGGATGCCTGCCATGGAGAGCCTTTTGAGCCCATGATTGCTTAATGTTGTCTATGCTTTTTATATGTTGTGTCATGTCTGTATGTTGTGAGTGTAAGTTTAATGGTGTGTTATTTGAGTCTGCTAGAGTTACTGCTTTATGTAACTGTGATGTTTCTTGTTTCTTGTAGAAAAACTCTCGCAGTGACTGTATTTGTTTGTAGTGAAGGTTAACTATGTCAATCAGGCCACGTCCGCCTTCTTTACGTGGAAGGGTTAATCTTTCTGTGGCGGATTTAGGATGATGTTGTTTATGCTTAGTAAGTGTTGTTCTTGTTTTCCTTTGGAGTTGCTCGAGATCTGTGTGAGTCCAATGTATAACTCCAAAAGAGTATGTGAGTACTGGGATGACATATGTGTTTATTGCTTTAACTGTGTGTTTTGCATTTAACTGTGTTCTAAGTATAGCGTTTAACCTACTTTGGTATTCTTTAATTAATCGTTGCTTTATTTGTGTATGTTCTGTTAGTTTGGCCTGTTGGAATCCTAAGTACTTGTAGAACTCGCCCTCTTCCATGGATTCAATAACGTCTCCATTTCCAAGTGCAAAATCTTCTTTCTTCAGGATTCCTTTTTCTATGTGAAGTTTTTTGCATTTGTCTAAGCCAAACTCCATTTGTATGTCCTTAGTGTATGAGTGTGTGATTTGTAGGAGTTGATGAAGTTGTTTCTGTGTGGATGCATAAAGTTTTATGTCGTCCATGTACATGAGATGTGACAGTGTAAACTGTATTGTTTTTTCATGTCTGATATTGTAACCATATTGCATGTTGTTTAACATGTTGGATAATGGGTTCAGGGCTAAGCAGAACCAGATAGGACTTAGGGAATCTCCTTGAAAAATTCCTTACCTAATGAATATTTGGTTTGTTTGTATGGAAGTGTTATGAGTCCTAAGATGTAGTGTTGTTCTCCAGAGCTGCATAGTATTTTGTATTTTGGAAGAATGCAACAAGTGATGGATGTATTTTGTATATGTGTAGAATATGTTGCAGCCAACTGTATGGAACACTGTTGAATGCTTTTCTGTAGTCTATATATGCCATGTGTATGTTTCTGTGTTGTTTGTGTGCTTGCTGTAGAATGACTGAATCTATGAGTAACTGTTCTTTTCATCCCCTGCGATTTCTACAGCAACCTTTTTGTTTTGAAATTCCGTCAGATGGTAAAATTTTTAGTAAAAATAAAAAACACAGTCATTCTAAAAATTCTTAGGCGNAAGAGTAATTTGCTTTCATCTAATAATTGGGCTTATTTACAGGTTCTCAAAAATACATGTAATAAATGCATCTTTATTTTCTCTACTTTCAAGATTATCTCTCTCTTTTCTGCCTTTTATTGAAATTGTGACGTGAAGAGAAAATAAATGTTGAATATCCTGATACTCCCTCCAGAAACTTTTTGTCTCCTTAGCTTCTTCATTTAAAATGAAACAATCACAGTCATATGTAAGTTGTGAAAATATCATTTGATAACTTTGGGTAGCTCTCTCCCTCTCACATTTCTTTAAGCAAAATACAGTGTGTAACAAAAGTATATACTGTATTTAAACGCTAAATTATACCAATCCAAATTCATAAAACTAATGCAGAGAAAACTAATAAATTAATAAGTTTTATATGCTTCAGTTTTTTGAATTTAAACTAATAATTTTTTTTCAAGTTTTACTAACTGAAAATGGTAAATTAATGCTATTCAACTTTTTTTGTAGGTTCATGTCAAAATGTTATATCAAAACATTCAAATTAACACTCCAAAACCTTTAAATGTCCAGTAGTAATTCATAAACATTGTTCTACGCTTGCACAGGTTCAAATCTAACTGGTTTTTAAACCTGATGAAGACCGAAAGTATGGTCAAAAACGTTTGTTTATTATTAAATTGATTACTACTGGATGTTTAAAGGTTTTGGAGTGTTAATTTATATGTTTTCCAGTAATCACGTAAGAAGAGTTTAATCAAAACATTCTTTGAATAATCTTAGGGATTATAATTACAAATGCAATCTATGCAGTCACTGAGTGACAATTCATAAATGTCTTCAGAGTTCAAAAATCAACTTACAATTTATCACACATATGATAACAATACATAAAAAAAAAATAAATCTATACTGCATAAAAACTAATGACGAGACGACTAATCAAAATCAAAAATCAGAAAAATTGAACATTTTTCAGGGATTGGAATCAAGCAAATCTCATCATGATTCTGATTCTTAAAAATGATTCTTCCACATTTTATAAGAAAATTAATTATTTGTTTCAATCAAATATTAAAAATTTTCAAAATTACAATATTAACAATTAAGTATTAGTTTATTGGAAACTTTCTTGCTGACAAAGAAGAGCTTATGCAAAGCCCCATATAACAGGTGATGTCCATTATGGTAGACTTTTCTTTCATGTAGTCAGAGCAATGAGAGATTACACTTGGTGTGCCCATTTTAGAATTGATAGGGTGACTTTAGAGTTGCCATCTGGTGGGCATTGAACCAGCTTGATTGGAAATATATATTCTATATCTGTATATATATTAAAAGCAAAATCACTGCCAACCAAAACTACTGTAACACTTTACAAAGAAATGTTATAAATAGAGAAGATTCTCAATTCTGACTTCCTGGATGAAATATAACCAAATCAATCAAGACCAAAAACAAGTATTTTATCCACACTTTCCAAAATATTATGCTTCAATTGATATGATTTCGATTAATTAATTAATTTTGATTTTAGTTTTAGTTTCAGTTTTGGTGTAAAGGGCAGAGTTTTAATTATTATTTTCAATTTTAATTAACTGGCTACCTAGTATTAATAAATTTTTGTTATTTAATTTAATTTAAGCATATTTAAACAAAATCTAAAATTGCTAAAATAATCAACATGTAGAAAATATCATATAATGTTATTTTGAAATCAAACTGTGGTACTTGATTCTATGCTGTAAAATAATAATATGAGATATGTGTAATAAATTCAACATTTTTGGTAACTTGCTGATGAATAATACTGTCAAAATGAAGTATTTGATAAGATTTATATTTTTTATGAAATATAAATGTCAAAATTATTAATTTAAGATACAAATTATTGTGCAGTGCAAAAAATTGTAGTAATAGACTGTATGACAGGATTCCTGCTTACATGACTGACCAAAAACTGCTAAAATCATTAATAATTCAATAAAGTCAAAATATATTTAAATTGTTATAGTTTTTCTGCACATAGGTCATGAGGTTTAGTTTAAGACCTGATTTGATTTATGGGAAATATGTGAACTAAGTGACTTTGTTTGCTTTTAAATATATAGATATTGTGAAGAACATTAACACTTATAACATAGCGTTAGAAGCAAAAAATGTTAAAATTTATAATATCATATTGGATGCATCTAAATTTCAGAAAATATGACAGGACAATGTATTTGAAGGCTTATTCTAATTGGAAAGGAAAAGGAAACAAAACAATTTTAATAAGAAACAAAGAAGCTTTGAAACTTTTACCAATAATTTATATCTGATTTATATAATGTAAATTAGTGAATTTTGTTTCATTATTTTGTGTTTTATCATTTGTTGAATGAAAATTATTATTACAGTATATAAATTACTATTTTTATACATGTAAAATGCAATATATTGTAATCATAAGTTCAAACACAATGTATATTATTAGTAACATTACATAATCTATTGTATTTAGTATTTAAATTTATTGTATTAGATTTTGATAATAAGTACAGAAAAGGAGACAAACACAATCTTACATAATTTAGAGATTAACATAATGCATATGATTATTTAAATATGAGATAGAAGAATTAAAATGAAGGAAAGTTATGCTAATGTGATATTTAAATTTTCCTACATTTAAAAATTTCTGAACAGAAAATATATTTTAATTAAACAAATATTTTTATGTTTTTAGGCAACATTGAATGGAAGAGATAGTGTTAAGAAAGTTCTTCAGACATTTCGAGAAAGAGGGGGGACATTTGAACAAATAGCTAATAATTATTATGGAATGTTGATTGAAAATTTTGACTGTGATAAAACAATATACACAGCTGTAGAAGTTACATCTGGAAACAAGTGAGTTACTTTAAAAATATAATAATTTATTTACAGATTCTGTTATTAATAGTGTTTCACTTTTCTAATTTCATTTCTTAATCCTTTTGCTTATATCTTTGTAAACTTTATTTCAGTATTAGAATACATATATACATACATAAATATAACAGCAAAAGAAGGGGTTATAAAATAGAAAATTTATATTTGCATGCAATATTTGGTTGAATGTGATGATGATATATAAAGAGAGAAACATTTTCTATGCAACTAAATATTTTTGACATTATTGCCTAGCTGCATGAATTGTATTACTGAATATTTATAGTTAGTTGTTGAAATAAATAAATAATGCATAAATAGCATTTTTGTTAAATTGAAAATAATGCAATTTATATTAACTATGCAATTTGATTTTAAATGAAAAAGAAAATTATCAAAGCAGACATGGAGAAGTATTCTAAAATATAACTGTGTTTGTACCTGCAAAGATGATAAAGTTTAATTTTAAAATATTTACAACAGTAAATAGTAAGAGTAATTATAGACACAAAAGTATTTCATTTTCTTGTTTTTATTTTATTTTTTAGTTCATAAATAAAATACTAAATGATAAGCATGTTTATTTGAATAAAATAATTAGAATAAAGGTATGAATTGATAAAATAAGTTGAGGTGAAGAAGAGTCTCAGAAGGACAAAATTATGAAGACACTTTTTTATATTTTTTGGAGTGTTTCTTCTAACCTAGTGAAGTTTTAATTGTATATTTGCCCTAGATATTTATCAGTCTTATATTTTTACATTGTGCTACCACCAGAAGGATGATTTTAACTAGTTTCACATATTTAGATGGAGAAGAGCCTCAAAATAAAGATCAACATCACTATATGCCTTTGTTGTGAAGCACAGTCTTGATACTTGCTATGAAAGAAAAACAAATTATGAGCTATGAAAGAAAAACAAATTATGAAGATATTCTTTTATACATTATATACAATAGAATCTTCATAGTTGAAGGCACTACCATCCTTCAGCCAAAGTACATGTATTCAACTAGAATGCATAAAAATTACATATTTGGGTAGTTCAAATCAAGTATGTGATTGGACACCATACAGTGAAATTGCAAGTACACCAAAAGGTCTAACATCTTTCAATTTATTATGTTGTGAAATGATATGGTTGCCAGATATTTCCAAATATGATTATGATATATATTGTGTTATAATACATGATGCCCTGTACAGTACAGGGCATCATGTATTTTAAACACAATATATTATTATTGTTATCATTAATATTATGTTGATATTTTAATGTAATATAATGGATGTATCATTATATATTCCTTATACTTCAAGTTTTTAATAGTTTAAGATTCTCTCATTCCCAATCAACTTAAAGTATCAAGACTGTGCTATATATATAGTTTTGGGGAAAACCTAGTGAATTTTCAAAGATATGAATATAGCCTAGTGAAATAATATCAATCAGTAAATCTTGGTTCTTACATAAAACTATCTAAAGATGTTTAATACAATATTTACTACCAATATGTGTCTATTGAGCACTTGAAATCTGGGTTAGTGGAATTGAGAAATTAAATTTTAAGTTCATTTAAAGGATTTCTTATGAGAAACAGATTCCAGTGAATTTGACTGAATCTCTGCTGTTTTTTAGTTCTAGTGTCTCTGTTCAAAAGTCTCTATAGCCACAAAGTCAAAAAATGGATAGTTTTTGAGTTATTGGGCATTAGAAAAAATAGTGTAATTCACAAGTGTGTTGTGAAGCCTTAAATCATTTTTGTTTCAAAATATAACATATTTTCAGATGTTATTGATGCTTGGCCACATCATTTGGTTTTTGTTGTAGAGAAATCATTCATTCATGTGAGTTTGATTCTCATGCCATTTGGATTCATATCACACTAGTAGCTACAGCACATTCCTCCATTTGGCATATGGTACCTTTCTTGCAAAAGCATTGCTATGTAAAGCAACATTCAAAAAAGAACTCTGTTGGCCAAATCATTTTATATTTTGAAACAAAAAGATTTAGGGCTTTACAACATGTGTATGAATTACACTGTTTTTTCATGTTGAATGCTTGATAATTCAAAAACTGTCTATTTTTTTGCACAAAGTCACAGGACCACTGTAACTACAAAATATCAAAAATTCAATCAAATCTACCAGGATTCCATTCCTATAAGGTTTGTGCATGGTCCTTTTTAAAAACTGAAGGAATATAAAACATTATTTCAATTTAACAATCACATTATGTAGGATGCCCCTTAAATTATATGAAGGTTGTGTTTTAACTAAGTCATGAGTATTTTAAATTTTATGTAATACAAATGAAATTTTGTCTTTAAATGGTGAGTATGATAGGTGTATTCTGCTTGCATAAATGAAGAAAAATGAATAGTTGGAAATGAAAATCTTATTTGAACAGATGAAAAGAGACTATTACTAGACTTAATTTTGCTTTATTTAAACATTTGTGTGTTTAAAAATTTTAATTTATAAGTAGAAATCTTTTAACAAATTATCAATAAGAGCTAAGGAAGTTTTTGTGTTGACTAATCAGTGACCTCATGAATCTTTCCTGAATATGCTTGAAGTCCTGTGATAGAGAAAAATGCATTTTTCTATAATTAAGATAGAAATTTCATTGAAAAAATAAGAAGTGTTTATAGATTTTTTTTATAGTTTACAACACACTTTTACAGTTCTAGCGTTACATGTAAAAAATTGATGATCATTACTTTTACCTTGTACTAATATTTCTCAAATCATCATAAATTTCTCTGAGATTTTGTAATTACAATATTTATTCAATGTGTGGGACCAGTTTTATATAGGACACCATGTATTACAGTGTGTAAAGTATTGTAATCTTCATATTGGAAAAAGGGATGAATGAGATAAAATAAAATTAAACAAAGAAACTCTTTGAAAATTTTATTCACAAAAGTTAGTGATGTCAAAAATATCTGATGATTATAGAGAAAATCTTCTTTACAATATCAAAACTATTAAACAATTTTAATGCATCTATAGTACTTAATGAAAAAAATATAGGAACATCTGGTTAATTTTTCAACCCCAACAAAAAAACCTTGGACAACATGTTATTTTAATCAAAAATATCAAACAAATATTTTGTACACTTATAATTATTTTATATTAGTAAACTTTTATTATAACTGAAGATTTTACATTAAAAAATTTTAAAATGTTGATAATACATAAAAAAGTTATGAGCAGTTGAAAAAAGTATCTGTGACAAAAAAAATCTCAGATAGTGCGATTTATGACAAATAATACCTCAGATAAGTATATTAAATGACCTGTTCCTAAATGTGTAAATTAGCTGATTGTGATATTTGCATATTTTTTTTTGTGTTAATATTGTTGAGGTGTATTTGTTTAATGAAAATGGCACCTGGTAAGGCTGTAAGTGTTGATGTACATGAAGTAATTATCATCTTCCATAGAGAAGATAAATCCTTGAAAAAAATTACAAAGGAATTAAAAATTGGTAATTCCACAGTATGGGGTATTGTTTCAAAATATCAGGAAACTGGTAAAATTCATCTGGAAAAATTAACTGGAAAGCCAGCAACTATAACAAAGACTGATCACAAGCACCTTTGTGAAATAATCTTAAAAAATTGAGGGACATCACTCTGTACATTAGTAAATGAATGGAATAAAGTTACAAAAGAAACATGTTGTATCCAGCTGCACAAATTTGGCTACAACTTCTATCAGGTAAGAAAATATTATTATTTTTACAATTGTGACATGTGATTTATTTTCTTAGACAAAGGCAAACCACTTCTCACAAAAACACAAATAAAAAACTGATTGAAGTGGACCAAAGAGCACCAATGCTGGACACAACAGTGGAAGCAGGTTATTTTTAGTGATGAGGCAAAGTTTGAAGTCTGCATCAAAGGCAATAGAGTAGAAGTCATTAGAAAGCAAGAGAAGGCATTCCATTGTAACTGTCTATAGCATATTGTAAAATTCCTAGCAAGTGTTATGGCAAGGGGTTGCATGTCAGTCAAAGGTGTGTGAAAATTGCATTTCATCGAGGGATTTGTAAATGCAGCAAAATACTAACAAATCCTTGAGGAAAACTTATTATCATCATTAGAAAAATAATGTCAAGAACATTTTATTTTCCAGCAGTATGGTGCAAGTTGCATATTGCTAAAACCACCAAGACTTGGCTGGCCCAACATTAAAATGGCCATTAAGCAAGCAATCTTGACCTTTCATCTACAGAAAACATGAGCAAAATTTAAAAAGCATTGAGAACAAGTTCTCAAGGAAGTGTGGATGGTTTAAAACAAAAAATCAAGTAAATATGGGATGAAATTACTCCAAATGAATGCCTTGCTCTTGATGATACATTGAATTGAAACATATACAGTAGAGCGTCGTTTATCCGAATCAATTGGGGACTGAGGTTGTTCAGATAACTTATTTTTCAGATAACCAATTATGTACGAAAAAATATATTAACCTATCCCATGTTGAAATTTTTCTCCGTTGCATGTCGCTTTGTGTTGAATTTTCATCGATGTTAAGCCTAACATAAACTTTTTAAAATAATAATGAAAAATATAAAAACCAAAAAAAATATACTTTAGAAGTTGATCTAGTATCAAAAACATTTGATTCAGCATGACACAGTCCTCAGAAAAACACCACACAAAAGTGCCAGTGCTGCTGGCTAAAATACACACACCAACAAAAAAATATTGGAGTAGTCCAAGATATAGCCAAAGATTGCAGTGCCACAGCACTAGCGAAAATTTAAATTTGCTGACTGGAATGCTTTAGGTTAACCAACGTTTCGGATAACCGGCTTTTGGATAAACAATGCTCTATTGTATGTTGAAACACTTAGTTATTTTACTTTTGATTTGTATCAAAATATTAATGTACTGTCAGAGGTATTATTTGTCAGAAATGGCACTGTCTAAGTTTGTTTTTGTCACATGTTTTTTTCAACTGCCCATAACTTTTTTTATATATTATCAATATAAACATTTTTTATGTAAAATCTTAAGTTATAATAACAGTTTACTAATATAAAATAACTTTAAGTGTACAAAATGTTTGATATTATTAAAGGATAAGCTAGAGATTGATTAAGTAGATTTTTTTTTTTTTTGTCAGGGTTGTATTGTGTAAGGAAATTGAAATTTTTGCTGTTAGACACTCAATGATTTACATTAAGTTACATAGATACAGTAGATATTATTGTACTATTATCAATACATAAAGTAATCTTTTACAGAAATTTTACTGATTCAAATGTAATTAATAAGAATATTATAAGATTTTATTTATAATATAAATTAATATTTTATTAGACTATTTTATCATATTGTGGAAAATGATAGAACTGGAACTAAAATTCTTCAAGAAATGAATCGACAGCAGCTGCCAGGTGAAATTACATTCATGCCTTTAAATCGCTTAATGTATAAAGATGTTCAATATCCTAATACAAATGTACGTATTTTAATTGTTTTTTTATTTTGATACATTAAATATTCTGTTCGATGAATAGAATTTAAAAAAGAATTTTTAAAATTATGATTAACCTGCTATCACATGTAGTAACAGTGAATTCCCATCCACTAGTTTTTTCATGGAATTTTTTTTCACCAAATTGACTTTCTTAGCTGTGCTTTCATGTTATCTTCATACTACATTTTACATGTTATTCATCTAACTGTGTAAACATTTTTTCCACTTACCATAGATCTCAAACGTGCTGTGGAAAATTGCTGCTTTAGTCATGCAATTGCAAACAATTTTTCTTTACTTTCACACAATCACATGCATAAGATGATTTTCTGCTCTTGTGTCACTTTTGGTGACCTGACATCATGGAGGTCTTACATGATTGCTGCAAGAAGTGGTTATGATGTCATGGATGTTTGGTAGCTATGTGCCATCTGCAAGTTGTACGGTACAAACTTGAATGCTTATCTAGCCTATGAGATAGCCTTGGGTGCTCTGACTTTCAATAATTTAAATGTTTTTGCAGCTTTGTTTCATGCCTTAAAAATACAGAAAAATCAATTTCTAGTCCTTCTCAGAAACACTTCAGCCTTCCTGTCATTTATTTCCTACTGAAGTTGTTTTCATAATAATCTATGCTATCACAAAGTTTGAAAGGCTGTGAGAACTTGGTTAAGGACACTGTTCTGTAAACAAACCAATAGTCATAAACTAAACAATACAGGTATATCTCGAGTTACATTATTCTCGATTATATGTCATTTGTCAAAAAAGTATATGGAAAAATAAAAATCAAGTTTAAGTCATTTTATTTGACTTTACATCCGTCCACCACAAATATTGAAGTCTTAATATCACTAGAAAAGCATTAGAAGCACATAAAATCATATTAAAATATGTACATTTACAGTAAATGTTAATATAATCATCATAAATCCTAGAGAATGAAACATGAAAACATCTGTGTTTCTGTGTTGTCGTCTTATTTAGCAGTCTTTAAGTGCTTATTATTGGCATTTTCCACGGTAGTTCCAATATCTACCATTTGGCGTCGTCGTCAACACCACTCGATATTGGTAAATTTAACATAAATCTTTTTCTACTATTGCAAAATAATTTTAATAATTGTATTTGTTATTTACCCTTACAAAATCATCTTATTTTATAATGTCTTAGAGAAACCACATTCACAAATAAAGAATCCACGATGTACTGTAAACATCACCAAATTGTAAACATGTACATTTACAAGTATGTACTGTACGTACATGTATTCATAAATTTAGATTACTTTTTTTTGTACTATATTAAAAACTAAAATTTATTTGTTTGTAAGCTTAAAATAGATTCTTATTAACCATATATTATTAAAAATGCATTTATAAATAAAATACAGAACTGGGAATGGTTATTTGTAGTTTAGCCTAGTGATAAGTAAATTCGACTTACGTTGTTTTTCGATGTAAGTCGCCTCTCCTGGAACCAATTATCAACGTAAGGTGAAGTATATCTGTATATGACGTTAAAATTTGGCACTTGTAGGGAAGACACATTGTAAGATTTTTCAGGATTATGAAATTCAAGGGATAGCAATTTCAGTATAGTTGTGTGTGAAAATCAGCTTGTAATTGCCCTTTTAAACGTGTATGTTAAAAGTAAATGCATGTGATTTCAGGTTATATAATTATACATGTATGTTTGATATATAGTATATTATTTTGACAGAAATCATTATAACGATATATGTCATTAATAAGAAAGTTATTAAAAACTTATTATTGTGTTTTTCAAAGTAACTTCTGTTAAGAGAATTATTTATATTTATATGATAGATAATATACATACTGAGTATAATAAAATGTATATTGTATTTTACCATACTCTGTATGTCATTGTCTTGTATATTGTCATGTTTGTATATACTTTATCATTTATTTTGCTCATTTCTTCTTCTTAGATTTTGGTGATAACTTTTAAATTTTTGAAATGTAGTTAAATCCCTCAATAGCAATATTTAGTGGAAGAAGAAAAAAATTTTATTGTAGAGAAATTTATTGTTGTAATAAATTTTAAAAAAAAATATCTTCTTCCTTATATGATAATATTATCTATTTATTAAAGCTAAGAGCAAGTTTTAGAAAAATCCTAATTTTTAAAAGTAGTTTGGGAATAATATTGCCAAAAATATTTGAATGAATGGAATCACTGAATTCTATGAAACAGACTAACATACTCAGTATGTTAAAATATAAAAGCTAATATATTATTGTGGTGATTATTTAATAATCTGTGTTTTTTTTTTTTTTTGTAGGATGCAATTCCAATGATAAGTAAATTAACTTTTGATAGTAGATTTGAAAGAGCAATGAAATATATATTTGGAAAAACATTAATATGTCGCAACCTGGAAGTTGCTACACAGATTGCACGAACTTCTAATTTGGATTGCATTACGTTGGATGGTAAAGCTTTTCTTTATAATGTCTTTTAAACATTTAAAAATGTTAATGTAATAATAGATTATATTGTTGAATTAACTTTTATAACAGCAATAATATATTAATTAATTTTATTTTTATTATTAAATAATTAAATTTACTTTCAACTCACAATTAAACAGTGATATTTTAAATTTGGTAGATGATTAAACAGAATTAATATTGTACATACTAAACTTTTCATAATCAAGCATAATCTGTTTTCAGTATTTTAATGTTTTCATGGATGAAGGCTATTTTTCAGTTTATAAATTACACTGAAATTGAAAATTATATTTTTTTTTTCAAAATATTTTTTATTGAGCAATATATCAATATCATCACTATTCAAAAATGTTTGTCAGTATTACATAAAATTTCTGATATTGACAATATCTGATACTTTTACTGAATGGAATTTAAAAAATATGTAATAGTAAGACTGAATTAATTATTCAGAAATTAGTACAAAAGTTTTTTAGCTCTGGATCTTTAAAAGCTGCATATTTTAATTAAGCCAGATAATTGTGATTCTACCATATGTGGTGAGTGGCTGAGCTGGATAAGAAAAAACTGGATGACTTGTGAATTGAAGGTAAGGCATTTCCTGTACAGTTAGACACATCAGTGCATCTCATATCACTGCTTTGCTTTGATAGTGGCATAATTTTAAAAAATGTTAATTTTACAAGGGGAATTCACTCCCCTTGTAAAATTAAACTTTTGTACTTCTTGACTAAAGTGCACTCCAGCTCCCTTTAGTTAAGACTTATGTAAGAGCATTAATAAGAGAGTTACATAATAAAATCTGTCTTACACCTAACACTTGTCATAAGAAGTTTGGTTTCTCAAAAACTTCTCATTTCCAGATATATGTTTATATGCCTTTTTTCCCTTTGTTTTCCTATGAGGAATCATCCCATGAAGTTTGTCCCACTATTTCAGAATCATCTTCTATACATATATATTTTCCTTTTTTTTTTTTTTCTTTCTTTAGGTGATCAAGTTTCACATAAAGGTGCTTTAACAGGAGGCTATTTTGATACTCGACGATCTCGTTTGGATTTACACAAAGTTCATATGCAGTTAATGAAAGAAATTACAGATCAAGAAAGGCAGTTGAATCAACATAGAGAAACATTAAGTTATATCCTTTTTTAAGTTTGAATGTGATATTAAATTTTTATTTAGTTAAGGTTTGCTAGTATAATTGTTTAAAGTGAGTGTGTCAAATTCTTCATTTATTATGAAATATGAAAAGATTATTTATGTCACTAGGGATGTAGCCACACAGAGCAGCATGGTAGCATTTCCCACACTAATGCTCTTCCATCCCTCACTCTTTGCTGACCCCGCTGCCACCCCAATCAAGTTTAATTTTAAACATTGTAATCGAATGTTAGAAGCACTTGACCAGTGGATGAAACAGAAAAACAGATGCTGCATAATCAAAAAGCTGCATAGGCTATATGAAGTAAAAAAAAGAGTAAAATTTAATACTTGTTCTTGTTCAGCCTTTTTTTAGCATTGTCATATATATTATTGCTTTGCATATGACATGCAAGCATCTAGTAGATTGATATGGCAGCTCTTTGCACACTGGTGTGGTGCTATGATTGTGGGCTATTACATTTTTGCAGTAGCCTATCTTCCTATGCTAAGTTTTGCAAGCTATCAACTATGTGCAAACTTAGAGATTTCTAGCTATAAACCTTTTCACATGATAAATAATTTTTAATCATCACAAAAATACAACACTATTTTTTTCTTACACATTTCATTCTGAATCAATATACATCTCTTAGAACATTTAAAGTTAGTATTGCCTAATAGTCGTCCAAATTCTTCTGCTTTTTCCATTAGTATTGGTCCATTTAGTGGTAAGTTGGAACTTATGCATTGGTTAAACCACTTAATTACAGTGTCTTCAATATTGGCTTTTTCACATAACTTAATTTTTTTCACTTGTCCCTTGACATCTTGAAAACTTTTCAAAATTTTCTCTCTGTTTTTTATTATTGTGCACACTGTAGAATTTGCTAAACCAAAGTCTCTGCATACATCTGCCTTTTTTCTTCCACTTTCAACTGCTTTAATTATTTCTACTTTGCAGTCTAACGTTAACGCTTTCCTTTTTAAGCTAGCCATTTTATGTGATTTGATGCTAAACTACAACACGAGTATGAGAGCTATGCAGACTAACCCACTGTCACGTCGTTTAAATGGGTGGTGCATTTCACCCCACCAAATCAGGTAGTGACAGTACCACCCACAATCGTTCTAGGAAGTGGACTCTGACCCTAGGACTGAACACGTAGTATTTTCTTTGATAAATAAAATTTATAATCTAATTTTGTAAATTTAAGAGTGCTTCAAATATGACGTTAAAACAGGGTTTTATGTCATTACAAGTGGGTTTGTTAACATTATCTAGTATAGTAAAATTGTGGGACCGATAAAAATTTGATGTTATATTAGGGTTGTCGTTACATCCGATGTCGTTATAATCGGGTTAAACTGTATTGCATTCCTCAATGGCTGAATGAATGCAAATCATTATCAAGACATGCTAGAAAGTTATCTTTTGCCTTGGGCTGATGTAATTGCTGGAAATCATTGGTTTTTCCAACAAGATCCAGGCAGCTAAATTAACTTATGGGTGGTTTTTAATGGAGTCCCAGTTATTGATTGGCCAGTTTATTCCCCAAATTTGGAAAACCTCTAAGGAATTTTAGCTAGAGCTGTATATGCTAATGAGTGCGAATATAACAGTGTAGATGAGTTAAACATACAGTTAATATCCATTGGAAAAAATAACTACAATAGTCATTCAAAAACTTATACAGTCAATGTCAAATTGTATCTATAAGGTTATAATGAAAAAGGGGAAGAGTATTAGTTATTAGTTGATTATTATATAAGATTTGTAACAATACTTTTCACTGTTCTAGTGATTTTGTATTAAGCCTTTATATTTTTGGGACAGTGAGAAATGTAATTTTGATTTAAATTAATTTATTGTTAAGTTATTAATTGATATAATTACACGATTTTTTAGTATGTTTATTTGTAAGTTGTAACTTCCTCAAAATTAAATTAGTTTTTGTCTTTTTGAACACTATATAGTGTAAACATGCGAACACTTGGCAATCTTCACCTTAAGTTTAATTTATTTTACATTGAATAAAACTGAATAGTTTTGTTATATGATAATTAATTTAGCTTTTATTTGCATAACAAGTTGTGCCTTTATATTTATGAGATACACCTTAGAACTGGAAAATAATGATTCTGAAAATGAAGAACCCAAAGAATTTCTCTACAGATTTCCTTAGTAAAAGTTTGGTAATGATAATCGAAAATTGTAGCGAGTGATCCAGATTTTGAAAGGAGTGCAAAAGTAAGATGAGGCATTTTGAATGCAATCTTTTGCTACCGACATTTGCTTAAGGAAAGGAAAAAAAGCAACAAATGACACTAGATGACTTTGTTGCAAAAAACAAGAATTTCAAAAATGCCAGGACCTTCATCACAAAAATGATCTTTATATTTCTGTTTGATATGTTTATGTGTTGTTTAACATATATTATTATGCAAGTTAATATAAAAATAATTTAAAGTAAAATCTGTTTATTTTTGGTCATGTGTTCCCCTTTCTCTATTTAGTCTATGTTAAAATGATCTTGTTTAGCACTGTTTCATTTAGCACTTCATTGTCTAGGAACATATCCCTTATTTGATATTATTATTATTTATTTATTCCTTTTGGGTTAATTACACTTGGAAAAGGTTACATATGATACAATATATTTTAATTATGTAAATTAAAAAATATTTAATACACAAATACTGATAAATATCATGAGTTTTTCTATTTAATGTTATAATCTGTTGTAACTTTTTGATTAATGCATGTTATATCTTAGTATTTATTTATTTGGAATAAAAAATTTAATAATAATAAAATAGAGATTTTGATATGTGAAAACGTTTATTTTTAACAGAAATTTGTTAAATATAAGTAATTATAACAAGATGTGGTAGTTACAATTTTACTTTTATACAGTATATGTACAGTTATAGCAATGAGTGTATTATATTTTTATTGTATTCTTCATATAACTTTAACTTTATTGATTACCTACTGAAAGCCAAATCAATCAAGTAGTCAGTGATATGCAGAAAGCAGAAACAAAAAACAGCAAAAATAAGTAAGTAGTTTTCTCATGAATAATTTAAATTATTTCTAAAATTTTACTTTGTTTTTCTAACAATGCATTGATTAAAAAGTATGCAAAAATATTTTACTTATTTTTATCATATGACTTGATTTTTAGATAAGATGCATTAACTCATAACTTCTGTTCAAATTTTAATGATATAAAAACAAAAACAGACAAGATAATTTAAATATTAATAGAATATTATAATTAAAATTATCAATTGTTTCTAGATATCAAAACTAACTAATTGGTTAACTTTATGACTTACGATGATTTACTTTTAATAATTTGAATAAATAATCAATAAACTAATAACTTAATAAATGGTGTGAAATTAGTGACTATAAATACAACCAATGAAATATGACATGATTAAAAACAAAAAAGAACAACAAAAATAGTATCTGTTTCATCACAATCAAAACAGATGACAGGACAAAGTACTACATAGGCAGAAAACATTGCACATACAAGACTAGTGTCTCTAAGTATAAAGATGATCTCAAATGAGAGAAATAATCTACATCTCTAGTAGAACAGATTTTTATGATAAAGAAAACTGCTTCTCAATGTAAAGACTACAAGGTTCTGATAAATACAAGATATTTGCCACTTATACCTACTAAAGAGCCAAATCATTGCCACTGCCAAACTTATGTTCATTAATAGAAGAAGAAAAGGAAACAAACTAGATCCTAGGGTATGACTTATTTTTTCCCTACAGTTATGGACCTCCCCTGAAAACACCATGTTAAGCTTCTTCCCAAGTTATGGTTTAGGGCATATCATAGGCAGGACAGATGTTTCATGTTGTGTTTTAACACTTTTAGATGATTAAATAGTATGCACAGGTAGTTTAGATGTTTTTTTTATTTTATGTTGTTTTATTACTTTACAAATTCAAACATTTTAAAAAAAATAAAAAATAGATAATGTTGGCCAGTTACATTAAAAATATTATTCATCTCAAAAATGTAAATACTTTTTGAGATTAGTTAGTCCAAATAAATGACTACTTTAACCTTTTCAAGTTTCTTTTTTACATTAGAATTTATTTTCTGTTGTTAATATAATAAAAACAATAAAGGTTTACAACAGTTGCAAACAATATTTATAAATTGATAAATCATTTGAAACTTTAATTTTTGTTTTTTGAATGCTTTGAAATTATCTTCATGTTTTTCAACCAAGGTTATTAATTTTTTTCAGTCTGCAAAAACTAGTGATTGTTGTGCTTTTCATTTCTTCATCTTACTTTTATAAAAACTTTTATATATAAATGTTGCTTTTTTTTAATCAGTACTAGAAATGTTTTTAATTCATAATTTGCTGAAACTCTTATATTTTTAATATATTTCAGAGACGTGTTTGATAAATTAAAGGCTGACATAAGATTAATGAAGGAAGAGTTGACAGCACTGGAAAGATCTCGTCAACCAAAAGTAATTTGCTCTTATTTTGATTTTTTATTATAATTTATGCAACTGTTTGTTTTTTATTATATTTTGCCGTATACTGTATAATATAATTGCAAAAAGTAAATAAATAGATAAAATTAACTAAGTATATTCAGGAGATAAATATAAGATATTTTTTTTTTATTTTAAAAAGGAAGAGTACACAGAATATAAGTCATATTTAAAAAATTTTGCAGAGTGATTATTATATCTAGGAATCTTGAATATTTGTTCTTTAAAGTATTTGTCTCAGTATGAACTATATGAAGGAAAATGGAAACACTGAAAATTTTTTTGTCTTAATCTTTTTTAACACTCAAAATAATTAATGAAATATANAAAAGTGAAATATAGGGACATACATGTCTATATATATATATATATAGATAATATTTTATAGTTGCCTTCAAATGGAATTGTTATTAACCTAAGAGACATTCTAACAAATTAAACACAGACAATTAAGAAATCTCTGTATACATGATATTAAAGATAATTCCTACATACTTTTGATAATGTGAATAAATCAAGATAATTTTATAACAAGCATGGAAAAAACAATATAATTGTATACTGTTTTGTAAAATATAATTGTAACAATTATATTAATTGGAATTTTTTCCATATAAGCTGCTTAATATTTACCAAAGAATGTTGCTACATTGAAAAGGTCACTTTTAATCATAATAAGTTTGTTAATTTGGCAGCTACAGGATTGAATGGTGCTGGATTATCAAAAGTACCAGATTAACTTTGAATATATCTGATGCTTTTGTATTTATGCAATCTGAATGTTGTAGATATTCCTTATATTTTTGTACCAGCATATGCTGCTGTTTGCTTCTGATTTCATGACTCATGCTCTTTAATCAGTCTGAAAACAATACAGTACATGACTAGACTGTGTTAAGATTGATTTAAAAACTTGCAAAAAATGTTAATGAACACATTATTGTTCAGGGCTTTTAGAACACCACATATCCAAACAAATATCCATTTCAATAATATGAGATTGCCAGATCATCATCAGACAATTCCAGATTAATGAACATCTGTCATATATTCAGTTCCAGGAAATAGTGATTTGTTATGTAAGATATGTAATAACAGTCTCAGTCAAATTTATTGGAATTGGATATATATTTCTAGACTTTTGAGTTAATTGTAATTAAAATTCTTTAGAATATTTAATATAGTTTTTAAATATGAAGGCCTTGTCATAAAACTATGATTGATTATTAAACTTAATAAATTAGCTTGATTGTCACCATTTTTATATTAGGATTCATATATTTAATTAGCCAAAATATAGTCTATGCTATTTGGTTTAAAGTTAGGCAATTAAATTGCCATCTTAAATTGGTGACTTAATTGTCTAACTTTAGTCCAAGTTATGTAGCATTTGTTCATTTAATTAGCTAAAATGTAACCTAACAATAATAATAGAATAATTAAACCAAATTTATTATTGTTATTCAAGCTTTGTTTCTTACATAAATAAAGTTTACTTTAACAATAGCATTTGAATGCATTTTGTAATTCATTACAAAATGCATTCAAGTAAACATTAAATTGTTTTATTTCCTGAAGATTTCAGCTTAAAAATGTTTTAATAGTTTTATTTTTCATAAATTTAAAACTATAAACATAAAAAAATTCTTCAAAAACATTTATTTTATATAAACAGATTTACTTATTGCAAAAAAATTTTTTAATAAATTTTTTGTTCTATTCAACATAGAAAATTTTTATAACTATCTTATACAGTGGTGCCTCGTATAACGTACGCCTCGAATAACGGACGCTGCGAACAACGGACTTTCTGTTTGGCCGTTACGTGACTCGAGCAACGGACTGGCTTCGAACAACGGACTTTCCGTTCGGCAGTTACGTGAGGCGAACAATGGTCTTTCTGCGAACAAGAGCAAATGATGTTTCCACTCTTTTGCCATTGCCAATGACAATCTGCTATTTTTATAATATATTAGTATTATTAAAATATATTATTAGTATATCTGAAGTATAGAGCTCCCGTTGAGATTCGGCTTGCTCCCTTGTTTATTACGTACATCACCTCAGTGCAGGGTATTTACATTTATTCAAGTGTTGTGCAAATCATGGCTTCTAAAAAAACAGAAAGGTGATTTCAATTGAAACAAAGCAAGAAATCATCAGAAGGAGTGAAAGTTGACAAAAACTTCCTTGTCAAATGGGGAGAGGTTCAGGAGTTTACCAACACTCATTATCCAAACAGAGCTGAGGCCAACAGGATCAATGATCTCTACAATGACACCCTTGCCCGTCATTTCCGACAGGTGTTGAAGAAGAGAGAGAAACAGACCACCTTGGACATGTTTTTCAAGAAGCCAGCTGCCAAAAAACAAAGGATGGAACAAGAGGAGATGACCCTGCAAGCTCTGGTAGCCTCTCCTGAATCTGACTCCGATTAAAAACAATAAAAAGAGACCTTCTGCGATGTGTAAAAAGTCTGTATCTGTATGAATGTGTAAAGAAAGTGTTCCTCCACCTCCTCCTCACAACATCTGACTACCCGGCATAATTGGTGACTACTCCATTTTCATTTTTTTTTATAATACAGTACGGTTATTTTATGCTGCGGAACGAATTATATGTTTTAACATGTATTTCTATGGGAAAATGCGTTTCGTATAACGAACTTTTCACTTAACGGACATGCACCTGGAACGGATTAAGTACATTATACGTGGCACCACTGTATTTAAAAGCATGCTCTTGCATAAGTAATTTCCATTATACTCATATTATTATAAATAGTGTATTTGTGTGTAGAGTTGTTTTGTTTAAATATCTAAAACATTGATATATTTATATTAATAAAGTATTATAAACTTAGAGTAGAAAGCAAGTACTGTAAAGAATATGAAAATTTATAGAGCATAAATTTAATAGTTTTATAGTTAGTTTATTAATTAAAATAAACCTTTAAAAGACTATTTCCACTTACAGTGTTATGATTTTATCACATTTGAATAGCTTATACATGTCATTGCTAAAATGCTTATACAAATGTTGTAACACACTGTAAGATCTGAAGAACAGTATTAAATAAACAAAAAATGGGTTTGACAATTGCCGAAGCCTAAACTTAGCCATATTACCTCAAACAAACTTCTGTTAGCATCCATATTTCATTTTGTTCTCATTTTAGAAATGTCATAAAGTATATTTTTATTCATTGTAGGTAAGAGAAAATAGCAAACACTCTTGTCTGGAAATGATTGAAAAAAAAACCAAATAAAAAAGTATTTATTAATAAATATCTATGAAAACAACTATTTACAAATTAATGAGTATGAACTAGGTAACTAGAATTGTATTGTATTTTTTTTTTTAACACTAAATTAAGTTATTTTTAGTAATTCACACAAAAACCCAACTTATAGTTCAGAGATTTTATAATTAGTCTAAATCAAAATCAAATCAAAACTAGTATTTACAAAATTGTCCCAACAATTAATATTAATTTATTTAAGTTCCTTAAGTCTTCACAAAAACCTCACAAGAATAATTCAAAATCAAATCGTTTACCAAAACTCTTAGAATCTATACTGCCTAACCATCACATTGGTAATGCTAACTTATTAGACCTCACTCTATCTTGCACTAAGTAGTTTCATCTCACTTGATCCATTGTCTCTTTTAAACTCCTTGACAGGTGAGATCTCTTGCCACTCTATTCGATTTACATACTTATACATTAACATGTTTTACTTGATTCCTAGCATCTTTCCCAACAGAATAAATTCCAATCTTTATATTTTAATTTTCAAACAGCAATAACACAGTTTAGTGATTATTCTTTAACTTATTGTTAAGATCACTGAACTGGAGATACCCTTTTGGGATTGATGACAGAGGTGTTTCATGAATGACAGTCACTTGGGTGAATAGCTGCAATTTGAATTTTGAATTTAGCAAGTGGGGAGTGGGGTAGTTTTCATCCTTAACATAAAATAAGCACTTCCAAACAAAAATAATAAAGAAGTAAAACTTCACAAACATAAAATAATTCTCAGACTCAACTCCTTATAGTGTTCATTATTACTTTTAAGAGCATAAATATTTAAGAAACATAATGCCATTTATTTCAGAAATATTTATTTAATCTGTAAATTATAAGTAATTTAGAAATTAATGTAGAGAATGTTGAGAGAAAGATTTTGGATTAAATAGCATAATTAGTTACATGCTAATCTGATTTTGTACAGAATAAAAAAACTTTGAATTCTTTTCAATCTAGAATTCGATCAAGAAACTTTTGTTTCTTGATTGAAACTAGATGTTTCAAATTTTAAAAATGATTTTAATTTAATTTATAATTTATATNAAGTATATTTCTGTTGTGTTTGTAAATTAAATAAGTATATACTATAAGATTAAATATATAAATTATAAAAATTAATTTGATGCTTGCAGGCACTACAAGAAATCTCTGTTGAAGATAGGAGAAGAAAATTAGATAATAGTAGTGCTGAATTATCTGCTATAAGCAATCGTATTGAAGATGTGAATCAAAATATAAAAGGTTGATGAAATTTATTTTTTCATTTTTTGTTACTACAGAAGGATACCCTAGGAATTTCTTTTATGATTGATTAATTGTTAAAATTAAGTTGTCTAAGATGGAAGTGAAAACTGTCAATTAAAAGATTCAAATCACCAATCTTTGGAAATACGACCAAGACTCTGAAATTGTATTGAATTAATTTGACATACCAGATAGAAAGCTGTAAGTCCATGGTTCTCAATTCATGGTCCGTGGAACATGGGTGCTTCGTGAAGCCACTTCAAGTGTTTCGCGAAAAAATCAAACATACAAACATATAATTAAAAATTGTTGCAAAAGAGAAATTGATACAATGTAAAATAAGTTTTATATGGGAATGTAATCAGCAAACACCAATGACGTCAAATAATAGACCAAGTGCACTCTTGATTTCAAAAAGGTTTGCCACCTCTGCTTTAAATCTGATGTATTGTAAGTGTTCCTCAGAAAAAAATGTCAAAGTTTAGTGTTCCCTGACAAAAAGATTGAGAACCATGGCTGTAAGTAATGTATATGCTTAGAAAATTCAGTACTATGATTTAGCTAAATTCAAAACTACGGTAGAGTCCCGCTAGTCCGAACGTTCACCTAATCCAAACATTCTTCAGTCAGTGGAGAAGAAATTCTTTAGCTTGCAAAATATGTGCTTTTTTTTCCGGTTGAATTTAAATGGTATTAAAGGTACAAAAATATTTAGAATTTCACAACAAAAAAAAATTCTATTTTATTGTAGTACTGTATTAATACTGTAAAAATTAATAAATCAGTGTTTTACATGGCCTGTTAATATGGCCTATATATGTGGTATTCAAAACAACAAAAATAATTACCAACACGGTTTCAAGAAAGTAATGGTCTATTAAACAGCAGATCTATACTGTACTTACACACAAAAACAGAAACAAAAGTCATTGATGGTGTTGGATCTATATAAACCAGACCTGTTTTACTGCTTGCTTCTGCATTATTTCATTATTCAGCTAATCTGAACAGGGCTCGGTACCAATTAGTTCAGATTAGCGGGACTCTACTGTAATTTAATATTAGAGATTATGAAAATCTCATAAGCATTTAAAATATAGAAAAAAGATCTCGATGTAGGAAATGGAATTTGATCTTTCAATAAACTTAATAGTTACTGTTATTGTTATCATTTAAAAATTATGTTGGATTAGTTCAGCTGAGAGAGTTTTAGCTAATTCTCAAGGATTAATGGTTCAAATCTATTATTTGGCTGCTTCCTTCTCCATCTTTTATATTTAAGAAATGATAATTATAGCTTTAAAATAAATATGTTTGCAAAAATTATAAATGTATATGGCATTAATACTTATTTTATTTTTAAATTATTTTTCAAATTAAAAACATTCATAGAACATATGATGGCAAGAAATTCTAAATTGTGGGTTTTATTTTGATGTTTGATACATTAGTATCTGTTATAATATAGTGTGAAAAGATTAACAAATTGCATTTACAGCTAAATAACAAATTTGATTTCTGTTCTTGTGAATTGTAGGATCTTTATGATAAATAATGATTCAATATTTACATAATTGGAGAGTTAAATAATGAATATAATAATTTTTAAAATAGGAAAGAAGTTTGGCAAGTCTTGATTCCAGTCTTAAATCAATGGAATCAACTGAACAGTCCCTTCGCAATGAATTACAACAAGAATTATTGACACAACTATCTGTTGCTGATCAGCAAGAGGTTGATAGATTAAATGATGATATTAGAAGACTTACACAAGAAAATAAAGAAGCATTTAGTGAAAGAATGAGAGTAAGATAACTTTGTAGTTTATAAATTCTAACTAAAAAAATGTTTATTTTTAATTTTTAACCTAAAATTATACTTATATTTCCAGGAAATGTGTGTTCTGTATTAAAGTTAAAATTTCATATATTATGTTTTAGAATCAATTATCCAGATGAATAGTATTACTTAAAGACATATTAATCAATAAATATTCTCTGAAAAACTAAAATCTAACATATTAAAATTCTTATTAGCTTGTGAAATAATTTTCTGAACAAATGTTAAACAATTAATATTTATGATGGAGTTAAAGATGGAAGAACATAATACACTAAGGTACAGAATTTTTAGTTTTTTATAATGCATAAAGCTATAGTTTAAACAGAAAATTGGGAAAAAATTAATTCTCACAAATAATTTTATTAACAGAATAAAAACTGGCAAAAAGCATTATTGCATAATAGCTTAAAATTTTTGTTTGTCACTATGAAAGAAAAAGTTCTAAGCATATACAAATGGTCTTTGACTTAAAATAATGATTTTAAAAATTTTATTCTCGTATTGCTTATTTGGACAGTTGTTGTTGATTTTTGAGTAGTTATGATTGTAACTAATGAGAAATAATCTTTCTCATAATAACTATATTGTAATGACAGTTGGATAACCAGTGATTGAGTTTGGAGTAACTTAGAAGTTTTAATAGACTATGATATATTAGACCCTGTTGTGGACTTGGCTGAATTCATGATGAGCATGTAAAAAGGCTCTCGTAATGTCTGCAGGATAAAATCATTATAATATATACACTACTCGTCAAAAGTTAAGCATGGATCACAAAAAGCTCTTTCGTGTGAATGGCTATTGCTGCCATCTGTTTTTGAAATTTCTTATTGAAGGAATGATTTGATGCTGTCAAGGTTACATTAATGCTAGAGATCACATTCCATATTGACTTCAACATTTGTATTCAAACGTCTTTTTTTGTATTCCCATTTATTGTTACTGGCATTCATCTTTTATTTTTTCTGTTAACATTCACTCATTTTTTCCCAAATGTATGCAATGTATATCTAAAGTATGTGTGTAAAACCCTATGAAAGTTTTATAAATTTAAGTGGTTTTGAAATTGTTGTTTTTGTAATTTGTGCTTAACTTTGATGGCCAGTGTATATTTTTTAATTTTAAGTATTAAGACCTATAAGTTTACTATATTTGAAATCTAAAATAGATATAATAGAGAAATACAAGTAAAATATTTTTTACTAGAGGCTTTGCTCCTACTTACCACATAGGCAATGTTCCACATATTCAAGAATTCTTGATGTTGCCATTTCTTTTCTTGTTTCCTTTTTTTTCTATGAAGCTTAAAATTGTCATAATACTTTTTTCCAGGTATTTTATTTGTATAGAGTAGCTATGAAATAGCATTATGTCTTTTTTTCATACTGAATAATAATCAGGAAATTATTATATTGATAACAAGATTGATAACTTATAAATTGCAAATTTATGACAATGACTAGAATATTCCATAATGAAGTTATATTTTTGTTTTAGTATAATTCAAATATCTTATTACACATTACTGCAGCTTGATAATTATCATTGAAATCTTTGTGTTTGGAAAGCTACAGGATTATAAACATTTTTTTCTGTTTTTTTGCTGTTATCTTTTTGACATTATTAACTATTTTTAATCATTTTAAATATAGNTAATATTTTAATTATGAGTGATTGTTTGTTTTGTGAGCAATAAAATAATTTTCAAATATTTTTAACGATACAATAGCAACAATTATTATTTAAAAAAAAAAAAATTTTGTTAGGCTTAACATCGATGAAAATTCAATGCGAAGTAGGTTAACAGCAATATACTAATATACTAATTACATGGGATATGCTAATATACTATACTAATAATGTATTTTATCATTCTTTTTGGTTAACCGATTTTTTCAGTTATCCAACCAACCCAATTCCCCAATTGAGTCGGATAATCGATGCTCTACTGTATACAGATTTGTAATAAATTTTATGTTTAGTATATAAGTTTTAATCAAAATTACTAGCTTTCATTTAGCACACAAAACATTATTTTAAATGACTTAGACATTTTAAACAAATAAGTTAGACATTTTTCCTACAAATATAATTTTTATGAGAAAAATATTGAATTTTTTATAGAAAATCAGTGCATGTTTGAAGTGTTAAAGATGAAATTCTAGTTTTGAATATGATGATGATGATAAATATTTTAACACACACTATAAAACAAAATTAAAATGTGAAAAATATTTCACTTTTTATTGTTATTATATGTTATTTATTTTGATAATAGAATTAGAACAGAAAATTGAAGGAATGAATTGTGAGCAAAAAGAACTACAACGAGAATTAGAACATTGGAAAAGTCAAGAGAGAGATTATCAAGAGCGAATAAATGAAGATGCTAAAGATTTAGAAAAAATGACAAGCAAGCAGTCCTTGCTTTTGAAAAAGGTATTCTTTAATTTTTTTATAAATTGAATGATATTCTATCCACTCACTCATTACTCAATGGAACTCTTATCATAAATTACTGAACTCCCATTTATACATTTCTCAGTTGTATGTATGTATATTGTAGAATGGAGAAAATACCATGCAGAAAATATTTAACATATAATTGCAAAAAAATATATGTTAAATATTTTCTGTATGGTATTTTCTCTATTTTAAAACATTTCAGTTATAAATGCAGAATTGTATAAATGAAAAATCTATATATCACTTTTTGAAACCCTACAGCACTTTTTTCTCACTTACGTGACATTCATTTTGAAATGGAAAAATTTAAAGTAATTATTTAAAAAAATGACAAAGCATATTACATATTTGTCATGTTTTGTAGTGTGAACCAATTTCATTAAGCAAATAAAAATCACTCTCTGTTTCTCATTTGTTTTCTCTGTTTGCTGTCAGTGTGAGCTAACCTTTAGAATGACTCTTCATTCTTTCATGTGAAGGTCCAGCCTTCTTTCTTTTTTTTTCACTAGTTCTTACTTTTAGTTCTTTCTTTTTTCACTGATATCACATAGTGTACCAGTAAGTGACATCAGTGAAGAAAGAAAGAACTAAAACAAGCAATTTGTTTATATCTTGTCTTCAATGATGTAGCAAAAAGGGGTGTTGACTTTCATGCCAAATCCATATCTACACAGTTCTGATGACAAGATGCTTATTCATTTAAATAGTTATGTTCAAGATGTAAAAATATTTTCTAAACTACAGTTGGCTGTTTATAAGAGATTTAGTTAGCAACCAATTATCTACACCAAGATTACCCATTATTTTACAAAAGAAAGGATTAAATTTTGCAGAAAATTTATGGCAAGAGAATGATGACAAAACAATTATTGGTTTAAATAGCATCAGTTATTCTTAACGTAAGATAACCAGAGCTTAGATTGCCTCGAACACAATTATAATAAGAGATAAAACGTCAAATTGAATATAATATCCCATTGGATAATTCCTTAGGTAGGGTCATATACATTGGATATGTATGCACATAAAGGATTAACTTCATCATGCTGTTCAAATAATTATACATGTAGTAAATTGATATGTAATTTAATAAAAACCTTTCAAATTCAGTTGTAAAGAGTTAATTTGTATTTCACAGTATTTTTATTTTATTTTTATGATTATATTTACTCTGAAAGCAATTCAAAAGTGATTATACTTCTACATTTTTCTCATTTCCCTTGAAAAACATTTAAAGTACACTCAAACCCCATTTATATCATGTCAAAAAAATTATTATTATATAATTATATCTACATACACTTAATGTCAGTGTAAATTACAAAAATGTATATTAATATAATTTTTAAATAACAAGTAATAAGTATGTGAGTATTACCATTGTAATTTTAAATATTAATTTTTGTATAAATTTGATAAATAATATTTAAAGGAAAAATTCATATTGCTATTTGTATTTAGATTATTAGGCTACTATGCAAAATTTCTAATATTATTAAGTAAAATACAGAAACATTTACTTAGTTGTGGAATTGTCTTATTGTATATCATTAGATATTGTTAATGTCATATGTAATTCACTGATAGTATTTAATCAGAATATTACTTGCAACAAATAATTATAATCTTTATTTAGAATTCCTATTTTATCTTAAATTTTTTAATTATCATGTCATCCTGAGAATTTACTTGAAAAATATTATCAATAACAAATGATTATACAGTGGTACCTCAGGATACGAACGCCCCAGCATACAAAATTTTCAGGAGATGACATGAAATTCGAACATATTTTTGCTCCACGATACAAACAAAAACTCATCATACGACGTTACATTAGTTCACAGCGCCATTTTTTATTCACTTCTGTACATTGGTCTCAGTCGGCGTGTTTGCTTCATCATGGAAGGATCTCGCTCGATAAAGGAAATCTTGAGGTATTATCAGAAAGTGACTGATTTTATTGAAAAGAAACATCCCGAAAAGGTTCACACTGGCCATATTGCTGCTC
>NW_019384490.1:1113903-1115988 GCF_000671375.1 Centruroides sculpturatus
AGTTAATTTAGTATCAAAAACGTATTTATATATTATCAATTAATATACTAACTAACCTCTATAGAAAATTCTGTATTGGTTCAAGAAATAAGTATTTATTCTAAAATTAATAAAATTTTAAAAATATAAATTGATACAAGAATTAATTAATTTTTTATTTTAAGCTGGAAGCTGAAAAAAATAAATTAGAAAATCTATTAAATAACAATTTATACAGGAGAAAAGAAGAATTGGAAGCGGTAAGCATAATATTTTTTCTTAATTCATATGAATTAAATATTATAATAATAAAAATAGTTAAATTTTATGAAAGTAATAACTGTGATTTTAGGTGGTTTATTTAAGTCTTAAAAAGATAGTGTAATGACACCAATGATTGATGCTTTAAGGTAACATAGTTATAAAAGAACTTGTACAATTTTATTGTTTAAAGCTAAGACTGTATTTTGTTTCCCTATAATACATGAAATTATGCTTATTTAGAAGATACTTAAAAATTAAAAAAATCATAATTAATTTTCTGCAAAAAAAAATTGATAAACAAACAACTATATTTTTTTCCAGTAATTGACAGTTCACAACATCACAGACAGCATGTTAAACAACAACATTTCCAATTAAAAAGATATTTTTATGAATTATGGCTTGAACCTACATTTAAAATATATATGTGGAACATGGAGAGAAAGTTACCTTTTTTAAAATTATAATAAGAATATTCAGCTGTTGACTAGACATTATTACAAACTAGAGAAACTGTAGGCCTACTTGGGCTTCTTTAGTTAATATTGTATCCAGAGAAGAAAATGTTGAAAATTAATCCTTTATGTCCCAGATTTGTTTGGCTAAAATTTTTATAATGTTTTTTGTGATGATATTTCAGTGGTTCAGAAATTTTCTCTGAACCACCGAAATATTGTTACAATCAGACCATACATGATTAGTGCCAAGAAACTTGTGTATTTACAGAAGTTTCTTGGCACTAATTATGTGTCCAACATAATGATTTTTAGCATTCTTCACAGTTGAAAGCTCTGTTAACACCCACATGCAAACCTGAAGACTGGTTTATTCTGACAAAATTGATTTTCAGCTTTCATTTCTTCTACAAGATAATGAAAACAGATTTTACTGCTGCTACCATGAAGTATCATCTTTGGTGTAAACTTTTCTCTGCTTTGCTCCTTAACAAAAAGTTAAGATCTTCTAGCTTCACACACAAGTCACAACTAAAATGGCTTTTATTATATACATCTCTCGAATGTTCAAAACTGAACTACATCAAATCACTTGGTAAAACTAAAAAATAACACTAGACTGTATTAGCTGTCTTAAAATTAAACTTAAATCATCATTTACTAGAAATTTTAGTGGTATTTGTCAATTACTGGGTTTATGTCAAACACTGGTTCCATTACCCTACGTGTCTAGTCATAATTTTTGAAAGTAAAGTTTTTATTAATGTACTTTATGAAAAACACTTAGGTTTTATTGTTTTATAACTGCTGATGTTCACATATCACTCATGCCTATATTTTGAAGACATATTTCTCTATACAGATATGAAGTTCTAACACTTATATATGAATATAAAATTTTATCTTGTAAAATCTGTAACAGTAATTACATCCAATAAATTGTTATCAAAAAGTTATTTATAAGCACTTCTTAAATGTTGATTAAAACTGATTTTAAAATCAAATTGTTTTTTTTATATGAAATATAGTTTGTAAATAAAAGTATAATTTAAAAAATAGAATTTTTAATCTACACTAATATTATAGAGGTAATGTTTGTAAGTAAGTTTGTATGCAGCAAGTAATCTCCGAAACTACTCATCCGATTTCAAAAATTCTTTCACCAGTATTTAGAATGGAACTTCAGGATGGACATGGGCTATACAGTCGACCCCCCTATAACACTATTGATAATTCCGTTTTATATGAATTCCATGTTGTATGAGTCACTTAGATTTTACAAATACGTGAGCCGTTCACAACCCGGCACACATATTTGTAAAATCTAAGTGACTCGTACAACATGGAATTCATATAAAACGGAATTATCAACAGTGTTATAGGGGGG
>NW_019384490.1:1121812-1166971 GCF_000671375.1 Centruroides sculpturatus
GATTTTCCGAATCAATTGGGGACTGGGGTTGTCCGGATAACTGATATTTCGGATAACTGATTTACGTACGAAAAAATAGTTTAACGTATCCGATATCGAAATTTTTATCCGTTGCGTGTCGCTTTGCGTTGAATTTTCGTCGATGTTAAGCCTAACAAAGACTATTGTATCGTTAAAAATTATTTTTTTATTTTGTACAAACAAAATAAATATATTTAAAAATATAAAAATAATAAAAAATTATACTTCAGATGTTAATTTAGTATCAAAAACGTAAAATATTTGAGTAACCCAAGACATATCCAAAGATTGAAGCGCCACAGCACTGGCGAAAATTTAAATTTGCCGACTGAAATTCTTTCAGATGATTGACTTTCGGAAAATCGACGCTCTACTGTATATAAAACAACAATAATTTTTTTTTTAATCTTTTCTAAGTTATTTTTAAGTTATTGTTACATTTTGTTATGTAAGTTAAGTTTTAGTATCATTTCCCTTCTCCCTCTCTTCTGCCACCAGTTTACACCTCCACCGTTGTCTATCCTCAAAGGTAAAGTGCAAATAAAACTACATTTTTTTTAATCAATTATTATTCTATTATGGCTATTTATACATTTATAACTACAAAATGCATTTTTCAGTGTTTTCCTTACTATAGTTATTTTTTTTAATGTACTACTTAGCTTTAATTTGAGTGTGTTTTTTGTTTTGGAACAAATTATTTGGTTTTACATGTAATCGTATGGGAAAAAATTATTCACCTTATGACATTTTCATGATACGATCTCAGTTTTGGAACGGATTAATTTTGTATCTTGAGGTACCACTGTATTATGTGTATGGAATCTACAAAGAACCAATTGTTGAATGTATCAAAACATTTTTATTGTAAAATAATAAAAGTGTGAGATTAGCAGTGGGCCACTAGGCTCATCCCAAATGACCACTTGCTCTGCAACAGGTTGGTAAAACCCGTTCTCGGCTTGTCGGATGGCTAGGACGGCAAAAATTTGAGTGGGGAGTGTGTCGGTAAATTGGCAGGTGTCCTTCAGAGACAGGAGACAGGTTTAAAAACTAAACAAGCATTTATTTATATAACTAAGCTAGGATACATAGGTTAAATGCGATTAAATAAGTTCACTATACAAAAGGGACACTCTAATAGCTTTACCTGCTAGTCTGAGAGAGCGTTCACAAAGCTCTAAAAGTACAAATATCTCTATGCGGATATGTCTAATATGCGTTCGTTGAATAGGTTCGTTAATGGCGATGTAAGTTCAAATGGCTGTGATTGGTCATATGTCCTTTCGGTCCAGAGTATGGAGACAAATATGGCACATCTACCAAGTATCTTCTGAGGGATTGCCCGGAGCTTCCGGAGACTCAAGCTTTTATACGTTATTCGTGGGAAATGAGTCACGTGATCGACTTCTGTTGTTACTTACGGTACATTCTGATCAACTAAGTGTCAACTTTCCCACCTTAATGTGAAAACAATCGGTGACCTCCGATATACTTCTCACCAAGAGTGAGTTTTTCCTCGGAGTTGTTTACAAAGATTTTTCCGACATCGACGTAAAAATCGCGGATTTCACAAAAGTAGTTATTTTAAATAATTTAATAATATCTAATAACTTAATTCTTATATAAAGCATGATTTATTCAATCAGTATAGTTTATTTTGAGTTGATATATTTATAAATGATATTATTGGGATATTTGCAGTATACTGTTTAATAAAATTTATTAAAATTTTATTTTTCTTACATATTACTTATAGAAAGAAGAATGTATGAGAAAGATCAGAGAATTAGGATCATTACCTTCTGATGCATTTGAAAAATATCAAAATCTTAGTTTTAAGCAAGTTAGTATTATTATTCAGTTGTTGCAATTTTTTAAATACTTTACATTTTAAAATAAAAATTCAGTATATCAGAATTGAAGTTAGAATCCACTATGAATGAAATTTGATTACAAAACAAAATAAATATATAAAGAATAGTATTATGATGTCTGTTTTAAATATTTTTATGATATTTTTTTTACAGTTATTCAAAAAGTTAGAACAGTGTAATCAAGAATTAAAAAAATATAGTCATGTGAATAAGAAAGCTTTAGATCAGTTTATAAACTTTTCTGAACAAAAAGAAAAACTAGTCAAAAGGAAAGAGGAACTTGATCGTGGTCATGAGGTATAATTTGAAGATTAATTAATTAAGAGAGAATTTAATATTTATAATAATAATATTTAATTAAACTACAATATTATTATTATCATCTAATAGTCTATACTTGAATTAATGAATGTTCTGGAGCAAAGAAAGTATGAAGCTATTCAACTTACATTCAAACAAGTTTCAAAATATTTTAGTGAAGTTTTTAAAAAATTAGTTCCTCAAGGACATGCTACCTTAGTTATGAAAACTGAAAACGATGAAAGTGGTTCACAAGTAAGTTATTATTTTACACTTTTAAAACTTAGAAGATTTGTAATTTTAATATATGCTATTTTTTTATTTTTAAATAGTTCAATATAATTCTTTTAATGATAGGAAATGCTAGAATTATTTATTATATCTAAGGAGATAATACAAAGTAAATAATTTAGTTACACAACTTAGTTGATCACCAATATTTTTGACAGATTAGTGAATAATAAATGAAGATTTTATTCATTTTAATAACAAATTCACATTTGGTATATATTTTTTATAAAGTATTAACAACATTTCACATTCAACATGACAACATGAGTATTAACATTCAACATTAAACATTCAACATAATTTTTGTACCTTGAAACAAATTTCTCTGTATCATGTTGAAAGGTACAAAAATTATCAGTATATAAAGATTTGTGTAATCATATATTTAATTTTAACTGTAATGTTTCTTTATTAGAAATAAATCCCTTTTTTTTATAGTCATAATATCCTTATATCGTAAATGAAGGAAGCTTTTATACATTTATGCTTGATTGCCTCTTGTTCTCATTTTAATTGTTAGAAGCAAGCATAAAATTGCTTGAGAGAACAAATCACACAATGAAGATAGATATAGGCTTCATTAATTCTGGCAGATATTCATTTCAGACAGTATGCCCCTCATCAATCTGGTTATAAAAACATTACAGAATTTAAGTTATAACATAACTTTTATGTATATTTTTAACTAACACAATATTACCTGAATGGTAGAAGTTAAATATGGTTATAATAGTCACAACTGGATAAACAAATACCTAAATATATTGTAAAATATAAATGATCTTGTACTTTATCAAGTGATTCAATGATTCCCCTAAATGAAAAAAATCTTGTATCTAACATATTTTATGAATGAGCATTAAAATCACTAATATACAACAATATTTTATTTGCCAATGACCAATCTTGTAATAATAGAATAACAATTATAGATTAAAAAATTTCCAAACAATCTATCAAAATTAGAATCATTAATAATTATGTATTAGTCTTATTATTTTAATATCATTTCCAGTAGAATCAAAATGTATGATTATATAGTAAATTTTGACGAACTTGGAAGTTTCAGAAAATGACTATTGTTTAATTTTTTAAACTCAGAAACCTACTTTTTAGGAATAAATTGTTTGATATAACTTTTAATATCTTCTAAACTGTATAAGTGACAATAGCAGCTTCTAGTGTGGAATATGTGATAATGAAAAAATTTAAATGTCACATAATTTGCAATTTAGTATTTTCTCTATGAGTTTATGGTACTTTAATATACAGGAAACTATGCCAATGTAGATAAAATTGAAAATTATCACATACAACAATTTCTATACTTTATTGTTCTATACTTCTTAAGGCTTGCAAATCAACAAATAGCACTAATGGATTTTTTCGCCCTCTCTTCATTTCTAATTTTTATATTTACTATTAAATAATTTTTGTTTTGTTGACTTAGTCAATTTGGTCTTTTTCTCAAAATTTCATTATTATATCTTTATGGTTTCTAAATTCAATATAATATAAAAATGATAGAATTGTTTTGGTTAATGACAGTAGTTTGTAACAATTGAACAGCTATATTTTAAGAATTTCATTCATACTAATTTCATATTAAAATAATTTATCAATAAATTCTATTTTAAAATTAAATGGAAAATAGAATTTAATGTTACAATTAAAAAATATTGATATGTTAAGTAAAGTAATGATATTTTCAATTAGTTTTAATAATAAAATAGTTTTAAATAAATAAATGACAACTGATTTTTTAAATTTAGGAACACCATTCAGTAATTCCATCTGTAGAACAGTTTACTGGCGTGGGAATAAGGGTAATTTTTGATTCTACCTTTTTTCTTTTTTTAATTTTTATCATAAGTAATCATTTTGTAATTATATCGTAAAGGTTTCATTTACTGGGAAAGCAGGTGAAATGAAAGAGATGCAACAACTTTCGGGAGGGCAGAAATCTCTTGTTGCTTTAGCATTGATATTTGCCATTCAGAAATGTGACCCAGCTCCATTTTATTTATTTGATGAAATTGATCAAGCACTTGATTCTCAACATAGGAAAGCTGTATCAGGTAACTAAAAACATAAACAAGCATGTATTTCTAATTAGCATTAAACAATAAATCTTAACATGTTTTTATATATTAATAATTTTATGAAAAAGGATAAGAACTTATCCTTTTAAAAATAAAATACAGTGTTAGTTCTTATAGACAATAGTTAAATACATATTCTATATCTGTTTTTGAAGTCAGGGAACACTAAACTTGACGTTTTTTCCGTGGTACAATATATCTTTAAAACAGGTGGAAAACCTTTTTGAATCAAGAGCACACTCAGTCTAGTATATGACATCATTGAAATTTGCTGATTACATTTCCATACAAAAATTATTTTACATTGTATTGATTTTTCTTTTGCAACAATTTTTAATTGTATATTTGATTTTTTTGCAGAAAATTTGAAGTGGCTTCACAGAGCACCCATGTTCCGCAGACCACAGATTGAGAACCATGGGTCTATATTTTCTCTAACAATCTAATAAATGTATCTATTCACATATTAATGCCAATGATAGTGACAGAATTTTCAGAGATTTATTTTAAACAAGTTTTTTGTATAAGAATTAGATAGTTTTCAAAAACTAAAAAGGATTACTGGTAATATTCTAAGAGCAGCCTTATTCATTCAAAATTAATATTAATATTTTCTTCTTGAATAGTCGGATAGTTTGAACAATTTTATAAATCTATGTTTTTATATAGGTAAATTATGGATGCTGATAATCTCATTGTAACATTTAAATACAAACTTGCCATATAGCTTTCTCTTGTCTAATGTCACCAAGGGTGTCATTAGAAAATGGAAAAAATCGTTGATCAGATGAATAAATGTGGCATTTAACAGTTTTTCCTGAAATCACCAAAGACATATACAAACTAATTAATTATTGTTATCATTATTTGACACTTCTATTGAACACTGATAATTTCCAATTAATTTCTTCCTCTGTATTTAATACCATCATTTCAAAAGACTGTTTAGAAATTGGGTATTGAGTTTATCAAATGCTTACATCACTACTTACTAAATAATTATATACATTTAGAATGTTAGCCATAGCTTGCAAGGTCCAAAATGTTAAACAAATCATTAAAAATATCTTATTAATTTTAACTATAAATACTAGTACTGAACTTTCTGACTACAAAACAAAGTACAGTATATTATTAGAGCAATGACAATTAGTATAGAGCATAATAAATGTTACAGTTTCAATTCAGTAATTCCAACGATAAAATTAATTATTTGATATTTTAGAACTTTTACTGATCAATCTGATTAAGAAAAAGAACTAAAAGGAAGAACCCCTATACATTGCTGACTTCTGTACATGCTTACAAGAAATAAGGTTTTGCTTATCTCTACCAATATCTGTTTAAGAGTAAAATCCTAAATAATTTTCTATTTTTATAAATATGACTATACAACTACAGTATTGGAATTAGTGGAATGCACTTCCATTAATAAGTAAGATTTGAATATAAAATTATGTAAATTAAGCATTAGTTGGGAAGTGTTAGAAAGCAGTGGAGGTTTAACATAACTGAAACAAAATGGAATTTATTACCAAAAGTTAGGTACAAACGTGGTTACTTTTTGACATAGAAGAGTGAGGAAAATATATATATATACAGTGGGTGATCGGTTAACGAACAAATCGGATAACGAACACTTTCACGAAAGATTTTTATGATCTGACAACGAACACATGTTCGGATAACGAACACTTCACTGAACAAACACAAGAAGCGAGGTAAAATAATGATTACCGATTGGTCTACCCTTATCTTCGGGTATTCGAAAACTTTTCGGAGCGCGGGAGACGTCGACATCGACATTCTACCCAGTATAAACTGATCGGATAGTATTCCCCCCCGAACTTTGAAACTCTCCCTTGTAATTCCAGCCTTTTATATTTCTAACAGAAACAATTCATTTACGTTTTGTTCTGAAAATGCGGATTTATGCCGATATTTGCTATTAAAGATCTTTTGAAGAAGTGGAAGGATGTCAGAACAATGGTCTTAACCAGACAGACAACGGCATCCAAATCAGGTTGAGGTTAATAGGCCTAGGGATGTCTACAATTACAATGCTATTAATTACTTTTGAAAAATCATGAAGACAGAAAAGCAATCGACATTGGACAGATTTTTTAACCCCCACAAACGGAAAAAAACATGACTAATAAAAATGCAAGACCGTGTATATATGTATTTTTATTATTACATATGAATAAACGTAGTAAGAAAGTATATATTTTTTATTTTTAGGGGGTCTCCAGAACGAATTAATCAAATTCCCATAGAAACCTATGGTAAATCGATAATCGGTTAACGAACAATTCGGATAGCAAACAAAGTCTTGGAATGGATTATGTTCGTTAACCGATCACCCACTGTATTCACAAGCATAACTATATATCTAATCACAAGCATAACTTTGCAATCAACCAAATGTTTTGTAAACTATTGAAACCATTGACAAAGAAAAACTCCTGCAAGTTCATACACTATGTTTGCTTTGCACAAGAGTACAATCACAATTTCTTAATGCCTTTCTTACAGAATAATAGGATAATCCAACCTGCAAAAAGACAATAAAGTGACTTTCTTCATAATCACTTAAATCATTGCTTTATGCCAGTAACCATAGGCTCTGATAATATGGAAGGTCTACCATTTCTGATCAATCTTGTTCACCACCAGACTCACAAAACCATTGTAAATAAGTCAACCCTGTATGATCTTATTATGTCTCACCAGGAAATTTCAACTTAAGTATCTTCTCTATTTATTTTGGGATGAAAATAGCTGTCTTCACTTGAATAGATAATTTTCATTCTGGATTTCTGCATTGCTTGATGCTGCATACAACACACAATATGGTCTGGCAATCTGACTGCTTTAATTAAGGAGTGAGTGAAAATATGTTGTATAGAGAAGCATTTACAGACTTCTTCTGAGTTTCCACCCTTTTGTTTGATGCATGAAGTCACTAAATCAAGTTGTTCGTGTTTTTTATGTCATATATTCTAACTTCTATGCTGTAAGTTTTATCCTAATGTAAATAGAAAACAGACTTAAATTTTTGATTTTTGATTATTAAATATACTCTATATCACTTTCCTGGCTATGTTGTATATAATGGAGATCCCAAGATTTTTACATTTTTGAACTCGGGACCTTGAAAGATTGAGAAATGTTAAAAAAAATTCAGGTTTTTTCTGTACAATTTTGTTCACCCTCTTTGAAGTTTAATAACTCCTGTCAAAAATTTCTGAAATTTTATATTGAGGTTTGTGTATTAGGGGGAGTGGTGCTATTAAATTTTGGTGGTTAAAGGTCAGTGGGGTGGGGAGATAAAGGAGAATCATGTTATGTTGTGAGTAGGGTTGGACTTAATGATGATAAGATTTTAATCATTGTTAGCATTTATAACCATCAACCCATCTCAATGAAATTAGCTAATCTTAATGTTTGTTCTTATTTTTTTGCCCAGGCAATGCTGGGCTTACTTGCTAGTTTTTTTTTTACAAAACCCATCCCTACCTTCAAAATTAAGCTTTTTGCCATTTTATAAAATTTTATTGTAAAAAGTTTTTAATATCTTTAATTATCATGTTGCTGGAAAAGTCAAAAAAAAAAAAAAATTATCCCAGCAATGAGTTGCTTAAACTGTTTTTTTTTTCATATTTTTTTCAGTCTTTAGTATAAGAATCATTATCTGATATTTTCAAAAAACTTATTTCAGATATGATTCATGAACTATGCAAGGATGCTCAGTTCATAACAACTACATTTAGACCAGAACTTTTAGAAAAAGCTGACAAATTTTATGGTGTAAAATTTCGCAATAAGGTAAAATTAAATTTTATATCTTTTCTAATACTATTGCATAAGAGTTTGAAAAGATCTTTTCTAATTTTGTTTTTAATTCATACATTAAAGATATTTTAATACAATGCATTAATTAATACTGAATATGAATCATCATCTTAGTCTTTAAAACCTACAAATTTATTTCCATATTCATAACTTAATACTTATGCATGTATAATAATGAGATCAGTTTATTAAATATAATGTTTAATTGATTTTTATCTACCATTAGGTCAGTCACATTGAAGCCGTAACTAAAGAAGAAGCTCGAGACTTTGTTGAAGATGACACCCAACATGGTTGAATCAAATTATTAATTTTTCATTAGCTCCTTATGTAATGTCTGTGGTTTTAGATAATTTATTTTTACTTGCATTAAAAAATTCCAAAACATTTGAATATGTTATTGTACAAATCTCATTTGTTTATCATATGTGAACTATCTAATTACTGTTCTTTTTGTTGTAAAAACTACTTTAGATCCTTACTAAGTTTAATCAAATTTCCTTTACAAAAATTTATGAACTGTTGTCAGATGGTAAGTTTATAAATGTAGTCAAAGTCAGTCCAAAGGAAGTGTTGGAATATCAATAAAGTTAAATTTGGTTATATGTTAAATAACCATGATGTTTTAACCAATAGTTTGGTTAATAATTCAGAAGTGAACAAAATATTTTTAAGAATGAAATTATTGGAAAATTTATTTGTATGATTGAAATGCATAACACAGATGAATGGTTTATGCAAAAATCTTGTGCTTCTGATTATCTTTTAAGTTTTTGATGTATGTTTTCTTAACAACTGTTTAGTCTTTTATTCTCATTTATCTTTCATTCTTTTATATTTTACTGAGGATGAAATTCTTAGTAAAAGAAAATTTTGTATGTAAATCCATTCAAACAAAATACAATGTTGCCATTAATCATTTCATGTTTGAATACTGTATCATAAAAAATTGTCATATTAAAGTGTATTTTCCATAATAGTTGATTTAATATTTTTCCCATATAAAACAAAATTTTCAGTTTTGTTATTTTTGTTAATTATCAAATCAGACTTTATAACTTTTAATTAGTGCAGCCTTATAAAAGTTTATTTTACTTTCAAGCAATTATGTACTGAATATTCCGTAAAAAATTTTTTTACAATCAAATGCTTTATTTACAGAATTTTTAATATAAGAATCACTCCAAATATGCCAAGTACAAAAAGAATTTTTTTGTACATGATATCTTTACAATTGTCCTTTTTTTCATACATCTCAAACAAAATAGTCATGTTAAATAAAGTTCAAAGAGCCTCATAACCTTTATTTTGAGGCTCTTCTCCACCTTAAAAATGTCATCCTAGCAATGATAAAATTATAGTACTATTACAAAAATCCAATTTTAAAATTGACATTTTAAAAATTTTATATATTGAGGGGAGAAGAGCTTCTAAACAAAAATCAATTGTACTGTAGACTTTTATCCCTTAAGTGTGTGAAAAAGAACAGATTATAAAAAAAAATTTTCAAGAGTTTGCACACTGCATGTTTGGTATATTTGGAATGTGTCTTCTATTATAGAGAATTTTTAATTATACAGTGTGGCACACTAAAGAAATTATTACTAAGCTAAACACAGATGCCAATCATTAGTCATGTTCAGGAACATCTAGTGCAACGGTGTGACATTGATACAGTTTGCTCATTCCACACAGTACACTAGTGCCAGAGACTTGAACAGGACCAGGACTACTATTTTGTGCACTATCCTGTATTTTCAGATTATGTACTAATAATTTATAATGTTTTATGGCTTATGAAGTAAAAAGAAATCCATTATTTTATAAAAGTTTACAAATGGACAAAAATTACATAAGTAATTAAACTGATTGCACAGAAATGGCCTTGATTATAAATAAAAATTATAATAAATTTGACAAATAAACACAACTGAGAATCACCTGTATAAAACAGCACTTGCCATGAAAACCAAAACAAAGTGGCTGCATGGCAAACTATGGCTCACCAAATTTGAAACTAGCCAGTTTTCTAGAAGCTGGATATTTGGTCCATTAGAACACTAAGTTAATACAAATAAACATAACACGTATTACTTTCCACTTTTTTTAATCTATGAAATCATCTTAGTTCTACTCTAATAATTTGTTTTTGTTTTATTGTCTTTAGAATTAATGTTTCCATTCTATCATTTACAAAATCAGCTAATATGAGCACAAAGTCATGCTATTAAATTCATTTACGATTATTTCAGTAGTCAAAGGATTAAGATCCATCTGTCAGGTTTGGATTTGAATGTCAAAAGATTTTGATCTATCATCTGATATTACTTTACAAAATACAGGTAACCCCCGTAGAACACGGCACTTCTATAGCACGGGTTCACTCTAACACGGTTCGGAAATTGGGTAAAACCCTCATAGAACATAATGTAATAAAGGGTGCGTTCTTTTATACTTCTGCGTAACTCTGCGTGAGCATTCTAATTGTTTTCGTGGCTACTTTGAATGCTCTTTCAACAATAATCCATTTAATGGTTAAATTTTACAATTGGGACCCTTTTGCCTCTAAAAGCTCATTTTAGAATTATAGATTCCTCCATCACGATACTATTGATGGTGCGGGTGCCGCCATCTTTCTTTCACTGTTGTTCCTAAATGCCTACAAACAGCAGCACACTCCCGTTGCAGAGCGACCACTATTAATGAACGTATCCAAAAACTGTTACCAGTTGATGATGCTCATGCTGAGATCATCATTTAGGATGAATAATCCTCTGGTAAAATATTTACTTAAATAATAAATAAGTATTTTATCTATGAAAAAAATGAATAATAAATCTGATTTAAATAAGGATTTAACAGCATGTTTTTTAATTTTTGGAACCTAACCTCCCTTTCGACACTAGTTCTTTGTTTCGCATAACACGGCAATTTTTTGGAACATAACTCCCGTGTTATACGGGGGTTACCTGTACAACTGTTTTGGAATATTTCTCAAGTATTAAACATGCCTAAAACTATTTGGACAGAGAAATTTATTGAAGGTTTTTAAGAAAATACACCATCTGCAAATAATTGTAAACTGATAGCACAATAAAAATGATAACCTATTCTCAATGCACTTAACTAATTGCATTGAGAGAGATTGTTAATGATGATGAAATAATATAACTGCTAACATTACAAGAATAAATAAATGTATTGAAGTAGAAAATTTACTCTCCATTTTTTAGAGTACAAAATAGATTCTAAATAATGTGAAACAATAAGAATCTGATTTATCGGAATTCATTTTAATAACAGTTTTTCTTCAATTGTTCCCCATTGTCAGAGAGAGACAAATGAATCCCAGGAAAGAATTCTCTTGTGTCTCCCCTGACAATGGGCTTGGTTGCATAAAGCACTTGAGGAAAAACTATTATTAAAGTGAATTCCAATAAAGCAGATTTTTGTTGTTATTAATGGAATTTTGTATTAAACCTGAAAAAGGAAAAAAAAAATATTGCAGCTTGTATATAATGCATCGTTTAACAGAAAGAGAACAACATTTCTGTTGATTTGAATGTGCACATTGTTATGTCACATGATATGAATGATGATCTAAGATTACATTATACATGCTAATTAAATTTAAGTATAATAATTACTAATATTTATCCAATATTTTAAGAAAATACAAAATTTGAATTATGTGGCTTTAAATTTTTTTTTCTTTTTCAACTGTAAATGGCTTATTTTTAAGTGTTGTCTTGTGGGATTCACTGAAAAGCAGTTGGCAGCCCTAGCAAGCAATCTGTTTTCTTTGGAAATGAGGTTGTAGATGATGTATGATCACAACATAGTTTCAAAGCTCTTACTGAATAAACAGTATGTAGAATCTATCTACATGTAAGTAGTGCTTACAATTTATGGATTACAGGACTGGTTTCTATTTTAACTAAAAGTCTATTTTTGCAAAATGCCATTAAGAGTTCTCTTTTGGAGATATTACTGTAAAGTACAGTATTTATTCTACTTTAATGTGCACCTTTTTCAATTTTTTGAGAAGCCGAGAAATGAAGTGCACATTAGATTCAAAGTATAAGTAAGGAGCTTAGCAAAACATGTTAAGTGACATTAGTATCATTTTCAGTATTACAGCATGTTAAACCTATTAACTATAATTTGAACAGATTTCATTGTGATTAATTGATTTTTACCTCATTTGAGTGTCACCCATCTATTGAAATTTTGCTGATTTTAATTAGTGAAATATATTTTAATTAACAAGTTTTACATGCTATAAATTTTTAATTTACAGTTAAAAGACAATAAACATAGATTTCATAGTAGCATATTATTGATCGAAATACTGTTCTATGTTTATTTAAATTATATGTAATATCTGGTTAAATAAACTTCATTTAATAGATAAGTGAGATTTTTTGGTGAATGCATTCTCCTATGCTTTCATTTCTTAATAGCAATATGAAATTAATGGTCAGTTCTTGGTCAGTAATTGCTTGACATCTGCCACCTTTTTGAACTATTTCCTTAATAAAAGTCGTTCTGACCCTGTATTGTAGATTTCAGATAGTAAATTAAAACATTACTGATGTGCATTTCTGTACAGTACAGTACATATGGTAGACTTTGGGTATGCCACTAAAGATTAGAAAAGTTAGAATGGAGTAACTGATAGATTGATATTAGAGATTTGAAAAGACTGTGCTTATGAGTTGTAACCACCAAATTGATGGAAACATTGCCACCGAAATACAAATTGACCAAGGGACTGTCGTGCCTAAATCAAGCTTACACAAGGAATAGAGAGAAAACACAACAACTGCTCGATATACATGGCTATATTTGCATGTATATCGAGTTTGGTATGGCATGGATTATAAACTCATGGCTAATAAGTGAATAAATTATTCTACAGCTGATTAAAATTGCTAAGCAATACAAAAAGACATTTTGTCATCTCCAGGAATTAGTGATTATGGTTTTGATTCTTTCTGGCTTAGTCTGACACATCAATGTGATGAAGTAAAATAATTTGAAACATTTGTGAAGATGATTTTAATAACATCACATGATAATGCTCATAGGGAATTGGATTTTCCACCAACGAACTATGTTTAATGAAAAACCAAAAAGAAGAGATATTTGTAGCTTCATGACAAGAACATGCTATAGTCATGTCAGCTAGTGGATTAGGAATATAAGATATTTCAAAAAGTTGATCCATGGATGGCTGGAAATGCAGCCAAGAGATACAATGGCTCGTAAATGGGAAGAAATAAGACGAGAAAGTGGGAGTGAGAAGTCGGCAGCTACAGAAATGGTGAAAGAGCTAAAGAAAAAAACTGATTATTGTAAGGCTAATAAGGAGATTGGGGATTTTAATGCACATTTGAAAGAACTGCAAAAAAGGTTATTTTATTCTATAATTAATAAAGAGTATGATTATTTTGTGATATTTACTCACTGTCAATTGCATAATTTGGAAAAACTGTATTGGATTTACATTATAAGGTTGACAGAGTCAACTTGAATTTCCATATTTTAATAAAATTGTATATCGTGTACAGGTTCAACATGACAATCTTCTGCACATTTTAAAGCAACAATAAACGAATTGATTAATCAAAATGAAAAAAGTAATCATATTTTATAATAAAGGGAATTGAACAGCCTTACAACTGAGTTTCATTTGGTAACATCAAATAAATTGTGAACCATTTTTAATTTATTCAGTGAGTTGTTTTCAGTTAGTCAGGGAAAGATGCAGGTTTTCATCCTGGAAATCTCAGGGAAATTGGAAATTGTTGGATACCCTATATTATTTAGTAAATTCCACACTAATAAAATTTGAGAAAAGTATATTTTACATATTTTGGATTATTAGTATTACAGATATTTTGTGTGTAACAAAAAAGTGATAAAATTTTCAATATGTGGAAAAAGACTAGTCTTGGCAAAAGTTAACAGATTATAAACTTCACTTGCAGTCATTGATTAGTTTTGTGTACAATTTAAGCTCCAAATGAGATGGTCGGGACATTATCAGAACTGTAGGGCATACCCATAGGAACAAAAACATCAAAGGAACCACACCTCAACAAGTTAAAATATAGATTTCTAGCTCAACTTTAAACCGTTTAACTGCATTTTTCCATAAATTTCAATATACAAGGTTTGTAGTCCTTATTTTTTCATTTTTTCAGATTTGTTTAAAAAATCATTGTAACTTATTTTGATTAGTATTATCTGAATAGTGATTTCTTGCGATTAGACATCTGTCACATGTTCGATAGTGATTTAAGGCTGGTTCACACGTAGCGAGAACAGAAAAGAGAAGGGAAGGTTGCCGTCAAGGCCACACGGGACACACATGGGAGGAGTTTCGGGAGTCTAAACCACTCCATTTGAAAAGAATTAAAAATAAAATATGCACTTGTAACCTACATTGTAAAAATTAATAAACCAGGTTATGAAAAAAAACATCTCTTGTTAAAACCTTGCCCTTTTAAAAATCCAGCACACTGCGCATCATCTCACGATAGACTTCTCAAAACATGCAAGGACGAAAAAGAAACGTGCACAGGCTTGTGGAACTCTCAGTTTAAAACATGGCGGTTCCAATATGTTCTTATTCGTCAAATGTTCAAGAAGAAAGAATGGATAATGTTACAAATTGACTTTTTTTTTAAATATCAAAAATGTACTTCTGGACCAAATAATAATTGAATAAATATCAATTAAAAACTTTAATTATCCAAAGTACACAAATAATATTGCATAAAGTTATCAATAAATGTTTCAATTCTTCATACGTCTCGTTTAACAGCACACGCGTGAGAACGGAAGATTGTGTGGGTAATGAGCAAAATGTCTAGCACTAAACCAATTTAGCATCTGTCTTCTCTCAGTTTGGAGTGTAACAAGTTCTTTAATTATATCAATTGCTGCCATTTTGCATTTCAAATAGTCGATTGCTGCATTTGTAGTGAAGCAAATATACAATTTGTACCCCCATCGTTTTTGAATACAGATCTATTAAAAGTTTTATTGTATTACAATCATAAAACCTAAAAATGATGAAGACAATATTTTTTTATAAAATTTTATAAATAAAAGAAGTTTACGTTGCCAGTATTGATAATACGGCGAAATCTATCATACATTGTTATTTTTATGACTTATTGTAACTATGATTAATCATTCTAAACTTAAAAGTGAGAGAACTATCCAAAAACAAAATAAATAATTACCAGAAAACTAAGCTATATCTTACCTAGAAAACGAAACCCTTAGTTTCTTATTCACAAATTGGATAGTCTCCCCACAAACATCTTTATTACAAAGCAGTAAATGTGTTGCTAAGACAGTAGCAACAATTTTAAAAGCAAACAATATTCCATGAAGTACGGAATTTTTCAAAACAATTTTTGAGAAAACTAATTTTTATAAAATTAAAAACTAATCTCAGTTTTAATTAAATTAAATTAATGTTTTAGAGGCAAGAAGCTTACAACTAAACAAAACCTCAGATTTAAATACTTAGTGGACAAACATTGGTGGATCCATACAAGCTTATGAGGTTAACTCAAATTAAAAATATTTAAATTATTAACACGTGCAAGATTGTATTGCTATGATCCAATAAACCGTATTTGCCATCATATTTGCCAACAGTCAAAAAATAAACTTTAATTTTTTTTTGTGTATAAATCAATGGGAAGACAATGGATAAACATATTCAAGTTTAGAATTGATCTCTCAGATGATATAGTAGCCTTACATGCATTCATCCATGTATATTAAAAGAACATTATCAATAACAACAAATAGTAAATACTTTTAAAAATAAATTTACATACCTTTTTGTTTGAAATCCAGTTAAAAATACTAGAAACACCATTAAGTTTTCAAATTTCATTCTTGGTGCACAATAATAGATGATAATCACTTTATTGAAAGTGTGCAGAACTTTCAATAGTGTGCAGAACAAACAAACGCTACCATAAATAGTGGGTCTTTGTCACATCATTTTTTCCCACCAAAATTTTTCTGCGCCTCCTAGAGCATTTTCCGTTTAATTTTTGTAGTTGGGAGCACAACAGGATACAATACTGAAAATTATTTCCAAATTTATATACAACATAATGTAGTAATTACATAATTTAGCTACAATACCATGTACATGCTTGTACACACAAGTACATGGCATCATTGCTTCATGGAATTTGTCTATTACTTATCTCTCTTAATTAGTAAATTATTGTTTGAAATGCTAGAAAGTGTTCCTTCAACAAATTACAACTCAAAAACAACCGATACAAGGACTAAAGAAATTATTGTCCATTAAAATTCAACATATAACATGTCTGTCTCAAAACAGGTCAATAGAGACATTGCATTGTTTTTGAAATCAAATGAACTTATCAAATGTTTGTTTATTAAATAGTTACTACTGGAAAAGCATAAGGAAGGTGTGATTTTTGTGTTATAAGTAAACTTAAATTTGAGGGTAAAATAAGTCAAAAGAACCACAATCCTAAGTGTGGTCCTTTACAAGATATTCAAGCCCAAGTTTTGATGAAATCACTTCTGGTTATGCTAATATTACCATGATTAGTTAGTCTTCATTTGCTGAAGTCAAACTGTCTTATTTGGAATTAGAATCTTATCTGTAAATTCAAATATAATCAATTTAAGACATCATTATTTTGTTGTTTCTGTTTGATACTTTAGTACCTTTGAGTAATACAATATTTTCTTACAGTAAAATTGTATTTTTGCATTACATAGCCTTTCAGTTTATATTGTAAATACACCAGTGCATTCTTTTTAAACAATTATTATTATTAAAGCAATAAAACAACAGTACAGTACCTGTTATGGTGTTTAATTATATTGTTTCCATTTCTCAATAAGTCCTTAATTTTAAACAGAAAAATGAGTAAAAGGCCTGTGTGTAAGAAAACTATAGTAATATAATTCTTGATTTTTCACTTATCATTTTAATATTTTCTTAATAAATAATTTGTTTATGAATTTATTTATTATGGATGATAATCTATTGAAAATGTTATTTAAATTTTAGTGTATTGAAACAGATAACTTGTCCATCGTTGTAAGAGTTAAAATATTAGACCGGTGATTCTCAAACTTTTTCAGCCACTGTGCACTTGGCTCCATAAACTTATACCCAACGCCCCATTTTTCCTTGTGTGAGAAAATCTTGAAGAAAAACTTTTCTATGAACCTCATACTTTGTGTCCTTAAAGTACTGGCTGGACAAGTAAAATGCAACACCATGTAGGACTCTAGATATTGCAAGTGTTGCATTTTACTTGGCCAGCAGTGTACATTTTTCTGCACATCTGGAATCCATTAAATGCAATGTTTCTTCTTACCCATTTTAATAGAGAAAAGGGAAAGATTTGTCAGTGACCCAACACTCACCCATGGTAACTCTTTGGTTAATACTCTGCCTCCATTGCTCCCTGCAACTCACTTGGTTCTTTTCACTAACCTAGATTTACTCATTGCTCACAGGGGCAGCAGCACCCACTTTGGAAACCACTGTATTAGACTCTCTCAGCAGATCAAAATGTACAGTAGATAAGAAAGTAGATAGTTTCAAAATTTTTAAAACACCACTTGAAAGTGTGAATTATGGTGGTCCACATGGCTGAATAAATTGTGAAACTCAAATAAAATAGTTAAACAAATTTATAATTACTCTCATTTAATAAAATGTACACTTGTTTACATACATAAACTTGTCTGAAACTTTGCATGTCTTGTTACCAGTCTGCACTGTTACTTGCCAAATAATCCCTGCGGCCAATATTCGAAGCCTGTTTATTCTGCATGGCTTCCAGTTTTGGACAGTCTGTTATCCTGTGTCCTAAGCCACCACAATAAGAACAGCCTCTTTCATCTAACAGAAAATATAAATAATGCCATTAATAATTATTTATATTTAATTAAATATAATATATTAATTATTAAAAGAACTAATTTTACAGCCCACTCAAAAAAATGAAATTGTTTTATTTTTTTTCTCAGTATATTACTAACTTCAATGCACTGAAAACTCTTTGAAGAATTTCTTGAGTATGGTAGTTTTTACTACCTAATTTCTGATGATGTAACTCTTCGAAGAGTGGCAACATCAGGTATTGGATGATGCAACCCTTCATATATTATATTATTTATTCATATCATTAAATTTAGCAGATCATTTGGAAACAAAATTAAAGCAGAAAATTTCTCAAAATATACCTGAATAACAAGTGTAAGAGTTCAAATTACAGAAAATCTCATTAATTCAAACTCAGATAGTTTGAAATCCTGTTAGTTAGTAACTGTACTATTTGTTTCAGCTGGAGATATAGTCTTTGTCACATCATTTTTTCCCACCAAAATTTTTCTATGCCTCCTAGAGCATTTTCCGTTTAATTTTTGTAGTTGGGAGCACAACAGGATACAATACTGAAAATTATTTCCAAATTTATATACAACATAATGTAGTAATTACATAATTTAGCTACAATACCATGTACATGCTTGTACACACAAGTACATGGCATCATTGCTTCATGGAATTTGTCTATTACTTATCTCTCTTAATTAGTAAATTATTGTTTGAAATGCTAGAAAGTGTTCCTTCAACAAATTACAACTCAAAAACAACCGATACAAGGACTAAAGAAATTATTGTCCATTAAAATTCAACATATAATATGTCTGTCTCAAAACAGGTCAATAGAGACATTGCATTGTTTTTGAAATCAAATGAACTTATCAAATGTTTGTTTATTAAATAGTTACTACTGGAAAAGCATAAGGAAGGTGTGATTTTTGTGTTATAAGTAAACTTAAATTTGAGGGTAAAATAAGTCAAAAGAACCACAATCCTAAGTGTGGTCCTTTACAAGATATTCAAGCCCAAGTTTTGATGAAATCACTTCTGGTTATGCTAATATTACCATGATTAGTTAGTCTTCATTTGCTGAAGTCAAACTGTCTTATTTGGAATTATATTTGAATTTACAGATAAGATTCTAATCAATTTAAGACATCATTATTTTGTTGTTTCTGTTTGATACTTTAGTACCTTTGAGTAATACAATATTTTCTTACAGTAAAATTGTATTTTTGCATTACATAGCCTTTCAGTTTATATTGTAAATACACCAGTGCATTCTTTTTAAACAATTATTATTATTAAAGCAATAAAACAACAGTACAGTACCTGTTATGGTGTTTAATTATATTGTTTCCATTTCTCAATAAGTCCTTAATTTTAAACAGAAAAATGAGTAAAAGGCCTGTGTGTAAGAAAACTATAGTAATATAATTCTTGATTTTTCACTTATCATTTTAATATTTTCTTAATAAATCCCTATTAGGCCTTAAANTACAAGATTTTTCAAAATAAATGTGAAGAGCATAAGGGATCAAAGGAGAAGCTAGAGTCGGCTAGAATAGAAATGCAGTTGAATTTGATTTCATCAATATATTGAAATTTTCATTTTGTTCTGATTAATATTACTTCAACTGTTAAATTTTGCAATATCCTTCTGAGTAGAGGACAATTATTTTTGTAAATCTTCTGTTTGAAGATAAGAATTTGGCACATTATTGAAACAAGCAACACCCAACTGATCACAACTGTTTTCTAAAAACTATAATAAAATTAATTTACCTTTGCATTTAATTCTTCTATTAGAAATTCTCATTTCAGAATTTCTAGTCTAATGTGGTTTAAATTCTGAATTCTCAATTCAGAATTTAAACCACATTATGTTAATGATACAATAGTTTGTATTAAGTAATATTACAACCAAAGTATCTTTTTTTAAAAAAATAAAGAAAAAATTATATCAATATATATATGGATAGAGATATCTTTTAGATAAAGGAAACAATTTTAAAATTAGATTCTTTGTGGTTTTAGTATTTATGTGATGTATTATCTGTTTATTATTAAGTTGATAAATTTTAATATCTTTATGACATACACAGATCTGAGAATTGATTAATTAAAAATTACAAGTTACAAACTATTATTTACCAGCTTCAAGATTTATAATACTTGTAGCTTCTAGCAAGTATTTGCAGCTTTTTACTGATTATAAGTAACTTTATGCAATTAAAATTATGGCTAGTAATTTGTAAAAATCTTATAGCTTATAGCTTGTTACTAAACTTATTCAATAGGCTTAATAGTAAACCTGTTATTAGTTTTTATTGGAGCTAAATTTAGTTTTAAATTCTACTATTAAATTTTTAAAAAGGATAATTAATTATGTTGAGGAAGTTTAACAAAGATAATGCCAATGAATTGCAATTATACTGTAAAGTCAAACTAAGATAAGATAAGATAGAATATTAAGAAATGAAATCCAAAATTCTTTCAAATATTTAAATTATTAATTTATTCCAGATGGCTGCATTATCTACTTTTATCTTGAAATTCATTACTAATTTAATTAAATTATAATCTAAAAACTGGCTTTAAATTTCAACTACTTAGTTCAGTCAAAATACAATAGTATATTGTAGTAACTTAGTCACTATATGATTACAGATTATCACAACTTTTGGAATACTTACCATAATTTTCTATATCTTCAGGCATATCATAATTAATAACATGTTGGATATCACAGAAATCCAATCCTTTTGATGCAACATCTGTAGCAACAAGAACATCTTTTTCTCCTTTGCGAAAACCTTCTACAGCACGTGAACGTTCATCTTGGTCTATTAATAAAACAATAAATAGTAAAAAGAATTGTCGAATACTATATACAGATATCCCTAATACAACATGGTTTGAAAATTGGGTATATCCACCATACAATACTACTTTCCTAGTTATTTAATTATTTTTTTTATGTTTGAATTATATATACTTCCTAATCAATACATATAATGATTCATAGTGTCAAGCATATTTATGCTTTTATACTTTCAATACATTAATATTTGGTTAATTTTAATATAATATTGCAAATAATGAACAAACATTACCTCCAAGTTCAAGATATTTTTCACTTTCAGACTGAAGAGTAGCTAAGAATGGTGGAATTTTTTGTTTAGCTTCTATTAGCAGATGTTTGAGATCCAACAAAACAGATTCATCTAAGTATATAAAAATATAAAATTTAAATATTACATCATTATTTTAATACACATTCATTGAGAATCTTTAAAATCTTACCACATGCTTTATTGATAAAAGTAGTTGCAATTCCTTTTTTCCCTGAACGCCCAGTTCTTCCAATTCTATGAACTAGAAGATAAAAAATAACAATAAAGAAGTTCTAATTCATTCGTATGTAGCATTTTCTTTTAATAATCTCAAAAATATATTAAAAATAAATAAATATATATATATTTTTTTAATTATGTATAAGAATAAATCTATATTAATATATAAAGTGAAATGTTTGTTTGTTTGCTAGAGGTAATCTCAGAATCTACTGAACCAATTTTAAAATTGTTTCTCTATCTTAAAGCTTATTCCTTCCAGATGGACATAGGCTTTATATTATTTTCATATTATGAAAGAAAAATGCACAAAAACAATGTTTAAACCATAGCATTTCTCTTCATCATTATAACAAGGACAATTTAACCTGTTCAGAGTTCCCAGGCAACATTGGGCATTCTTTGCAAGTATAAAAATAAAATTGATATATTTTAAAGCAAATTATTAGTGTTGTTAGGTTCAGCCTTTGAATCCTTCACTGACAGTTTTGATCCCTCCAATAATCTTAGCAATAAACTTCTTCATAATATGTACATATAATGGAAAAATTAACAATCATTTTGTTTGTGTTAATTTTTTAATTGATTATTATGAATCAGTACAAGATTTTTCAAAATAAATGTGAAGAGCATAAGGGATCAAAGGAGAAGCTAGAGTCGGCTAGAGTAGAAATGCAGTTGAATTTGATTTCATCAATATATTGAAATTTTCATTTTGTTCTGATTAATATTACTTCAACTGTTAAATTTTGCAATATCCTTCTGAGTAGAGGACAATTATTTTTGTAAATCTTCTGTTTGAAGATAAGAATTTGGCACATTATTGAAACAAGCAACACCCAACTGATCACAACTGTTTTCTAAAAACTATAATAAAATTAATTTACCTTTGCATTTAATTCTTCTATTAGAAATTCTCATTTCAGAATTTCTAGTCTAATGTGGTTTAAATTCTGAATTCTCAATTCAGAATTTAAACCACATTATGTTAATGATACAATAGTTTGTATTAAGTAATATTACAACCAAAGTATCTTTTTTTAAAAAAATAAAGAAAAAATTATATCAATATATATATGGATAGAGATATCTTTTAGATAAAGGAAACAATTTTAAAATTAGATTCTTTGTGGTTTTAGTATTTATGTGATGTATTATCTGTTTATTATTAAGTTGATAAATTTTAATATCTTTATGACATACACAGATCTGAGAATTGATTAATTAAAAATTACAAGTTACAAACTATTATTTACCAGCTTCAAGATTTATAATACTTGTAGCTTCTAGCAAGTATTTGCAGCTTTTTACTGATTATAAGTAACTTTATGCAATTAAAATTATGGCTAGTAGTTTGTAAAAATCTTATAGCTTATAGCTTGTTACTAAACTTATTCAATAGGCTTAATAGTAAACCTGTTATTAGTTTTTATTGGAGCTAAATTTAGTTTTAAATTCTACTATTAAATTTTTAAAAAGGATAATTAATTATGTTGAGGAAGTTTAACAAAGATAATGCCAATGAATTGCAATTATACTGTAAAGTCAAACTAAGATAAGATAAGATAGAATATTAAGAAATGAAATCCAAAATTCTTTCAAATATTTAAATTATTAATTTATTCCAGATGGCTGCATTATCTACTTTTATCTTGAAATTCATTACTAATTTAATTAAATTATAATCTAAAAACTGGCTTTAAATTTCAACTACTTAGTTCAGTCAAAATACAATAGTATATTGTAGTAACTTAGTCACTATATGGTTACAGATTATCACAACTTTTGGAATACTTACCATAATTTTCTATATCTTCAGGCATATCATAATTAATAACATGTTGGATATCACAGAAATCCAATCCTTTTGATGCAACATCTGTAGCAACAAGAACATCTTTTTCTCCTTTGCGAAAACCTTCTACAGCACGTGAACGTTCATCTTGGTCTATTAATAAAACAATAAATAGTAAAAAGAATTGTCGAATACTATATACAGATATCCCTAATACAACATGGTTTGAAAATTGGGTATATCCCCCATACAATACTACTTCCAGTTTCACTCTAACACTGTTTTGGAAATCCTCTGTACAAAATTTCACAATTTTTAAGTGTAAACTTCATTATTCAATTTTTCTTTATTCAAATAAGATTGTGTTGTCTCAAATTTGCCCACAGATTTTAGAATATTGAAATTTTCAATTTGTTTTGTGCCTTTTGTCAGGTTTAATGAAACTGATAGTAGAATTTTTTCTTCCTTGTTCTAGCTTTCCTATCAACCAGGTGTTGTCGTTATTGCTTTCAGATTTTAGCCTTTAAGACTGTCACTGTGTTTTGTTTTTATACATTAATCTTCATATTTTGTAAAGTTTAATTAAACACTTATCTAAAAGTGTTTAATTAAACTTTTTTTAACTGAAGGTAAGTAATCATTCTTAAAAGGAATGAAATACAATGATATCTCAAATTGTTTACAACTCAAACAATTCAGTATTTGAACACAAATTTTGGAAAAAATTTCGTTGTACTTGACTGAAGAAATTTTTGTTACTAACATATTTTTATTTTATCATCCATAAAACATTTTTATGATAAAAGTGAAAAAATTACATTTCTGATATTTCTGATCGAGATCAACATAAAAGTTCAGAAGATGATGATAAGTTGAAAAAAGAAAACACCCTCATTTAGCTAAAATTAATTTTAACAGTACTTTTAATTGTGATTGTTAGTTAATTGTTGATTGGAAATAAATTATCAATTGCTTTAACAAACATATTTCTCTTAGTAACAAAAAGAAAAGTATACTTTCATTAACTTCCGGAACCTAACGCAATGTTTTGCATTAGTCCTATGTTTCATATAACATGGATTTGCATAATACAGAGCTTTTTTGGAACATATCTACCATGTTATATGATGGATACCTGTAGTTATTGTAAAAATTAAAAATTCCAATATCCTTCCAAAAAAAAAAATCATATTTTCCAAAATGTCAAATTAAAAATGTAGTTTGCATTTATGTGTATGTATGTATATAAAGGTAAATGTATACTAACTCCAAATGTTCCTCTCTTATATATTAATATAATAATATATATTAACAGGACACTTGAAAACAGCAGATATAAGTATAAGAATATGTTGATTTAAAATAAGATAGTATTGTGAATAGCATCATGTTCCAACTATCCTCAACCCAGGTTTATGAGCCAAATGAGTTCTAGAGATAACTAGATAAACTCTGAAGAAAACCTTTCTACTGTTCTGTGTAGCTATTAGATATCTAGCTCTAATACAAAACTAAGTAAAAGTTATTAAAACATATTATAATATTTACTATTTGTATTTTGAAAAATTAAAATTATATTTTATCATCATGTATAAAGTAAACTAAAATAAATAAATAAAATAAGCTTTTTAATGTTAAAATATAATTTAAAATAAATTAATGATAATTTAAATTTAAGTTAATGATATTTTTAAATCAAACATTTTTGATATTTCAATGCATATTGACTTTTACTTTAGTGAGCNTTTTTTTAATTATGTATAAGAATAAATCTATATTAATATATAAAGTGAAATGTTTGTTTGTTTGCTAGAGGTAATCTCAGAATCTACTGAACCAATTTTAAAATTGTTTCTCTATCTTAAAGCTTATTCCTTCCAGATGGACATAGGCTTTATATTATTTTCATATTATGAAAGAAAAATGCACAAAAACAATGTTTAAACCATAGCATTTTTCTTCATCATTATAACAAGGACAATTTAACCTGTTCAGAGTTCCCAGGCAACATTGGGCATTCTTTGCAAGTATAAAAATAAAATTGATATATTTTAAAGCAAATTATTAGTGTTGTTAGGTTCAGCCTTTGAATCCTTCACTGACAGTTTTGATCCCTCCAATAATCTTAGCAATAAACTTCTTCATAATATGTACATATAATGGAAAAATTAACAATCATTTTGTTTGTATTAATTTTTTAATTGATTATTATGAATCAGTACAAGATTTTTCAAAATAAATGTGAAGAGCATAAGGGATCAAAGGAGAAGCTAGAGTCGGCTAGAATAGAAATGCAGTTGAATTTGATTTCATCAATATATTGAAATTTTCATTTTGTTCTGATTAATATTACTTCAACTGTTAAATTTTGCAATATCCTTCTGAGTAGAGGACAATTATTTTTGTAAATCTTCTGTTTGAAGATAAGAATTTGGCACATTATTGAAACAAGCAACACCCAACTGATCACAACTGTTTTCTAAAAACTATAATAAAATTAATTTACCTTTGCATTTAATTCTTCTATTAGAAATTCTCATTTCAGAATTTCTAGTCTAATGTGGTTTAAATTCTGAATTCTCAATTCAGAATTTAAACCACATTATGTTAATGATACAATAGTTTGTATTAAGTAATATTACAACCAAAGTATCTTTTTTTAAAAAAATAAAGAAAAAATTATATCAATATATATATGGATAGAGATATCTTTTAGATAAAGGAAACAATTTTAAAATTAGATTCTTTGTGGTTTTAGTATTTATGTGATGTATTATCTGTTTATTATTAAGTTGATAAATTTTAATATCTTTATGACATACACAGATCTGAGAATTGATTAATTAAAAATTACAAGTTACAAACTATTATTTACCAGCTTCAAGATTTATAATACTTGTAGCTTCTAGCAAGTATTTGCAGCTTTTTACTGATTATAAGTAACTTTATGCAATTAAAATTATGGCTAGTAATTTGTAAAAATCTTATAGCTTATAGCTTGTTACTAAACTTATTCAATAGGCTTAATAGTAAACCTGTTATTAGTTTTTATTGGAGCTAAATTTAGTTTTAAATTCTACTATTAAATTTTTAAAAAGGATAATTAATTATGTTGAGGAAGTTTAACAAAGATAATGCCAATGAATTGCAATTATACTGTAAAGTCAAACTAAGATAAGATAAGATAGAATATTAAGAAATGAAATCCAAAATTCTTTCAAATATTTAAATTATTAATTTATTCCAGATGGCTGCATTATCTACTTTTATCTTGAAATTCATTACTAATTTAATTAAATTATAATCTAAAAACTGGCTTTAAATTTCAACTACTTAGTTCAGTCAAAATACAATAGTATATTGTAGTAACTTAGTCACTATATGATTACAGATTATCACAACTTTTGGAATACTTACCATAATTTTCTATATCTTCAGGCATATCATAATTAATAACATGTTGGATATCACAGAAATCCAATCCTTTTGATGCAACATCTGTAGCAACAAGAACATCTTTTTCTCCTTTGCGAAAACCTTCTACAGCACGTGAACGTTCATCTTGGTCTATTAATAAAACAATAAATAGTAAAAAGAATTGTCGAATACTATATACAGATATCCCTAATACAACATGGTTTGAAAATTGGGTATATCCACCATACAATACTACTTCCAGTTTCACTCTAACACTGTTTTGGAAATCCTCTGTACAAAATTTCACAATTTTTAAGTGTAAACTTCATTATTCAATTTTTCTTTATTCAAATAAGATTGTGTTGTCTCAAATTTGCCCACAGATTTTAGAATATTGAAATTTTCAATTTGTTTTGTGCCTTTTGTCAAGTTTAATGAAACTGATAGTAGAATTTTTTCTTCCTTGTTCTAGCTTTCCTATCAACCAGGTGTTGTCGTTATTGCTTTCAGATTTTAGCCTTTAAGACTGTCACTGTGTTTTGTTTTTATAGATTAATCTTCATATTTTGTAAAGTTTAATTAAACACTTATCTAAAAGTGTTTAATTAAACTTTTTTTAACTGAAGGTAAGTAATCATTCTTAAAAAGGAATGAAATACAATGATATCTCAAATTGTTTCCAACTCAAACAATTCAGTATTTGAACACAAATTTTGGAAAAAATTTCGTTGTACTTGACTGAAGAAATTTTTGTTACTAACATATTTTTATTTTATCATCCATAAAACATTTTTATGATAAAAGTGAAAAAATTACATTTCTGATATTTCTGATCGAGATCAACATAAAAGTTCAGAAGATGATGATAAGTTGAAAAAAGAAAACACCCTCATTTAGCTAAAATTAATTTTAACAGTACTTTTAATTGTGATTGTTAGTTAATTGTTGATTGGAAATAAATTATCAATTGCTTTAACAAACATATTTCTCTTAGTAACAAAAAGAAAAGTATACTTTCATTAACTTCCGGAACCTAACGCAATGTTTTGCATTAGTCCTATGTTTCATATAACATGGATTTGCATAATACAGAGCTTTTTTGGAACATATCTACCATGTTATATGATGGATACCTGTAGTTATTGTAAAAATTAAAAATTCCAATATCCTTCCAAAAAAAAAAATCATATTTTCCAAAATGTCAAATTAAAAATGTAGTTTGCATTTATGTGTATGTATGTATATAAAGGTAAATGTATACTAACTCCAAATGTTCCTCTCTTATATATTAATATAATAATATATATTAACAGGACACTTGAAAACAGCAGATATAAGTATAAGAATATGTTGATTTAAAATAAGATAGTATTGTGAATAGCATCATGTTCCAACTATCCTCAACCCAGGTTTATGAGCCAAATGAGTTCTAGAGATAACTAGATAAACTCTGAAGAAAACCTTTCTACTGTTCTGTGTAGCTATTAGATATCTAGCTCTAATACAAAACTAAGTAAAAGTTATTAAAACATATTATAATATTTACTATTTGTATTTTGAAAAATTAAAATTATATTTTATCATCATGTATAAAGTAAACTAAAATAAATAAATAAAATAAGCTTTTTAATGTTAAAATATGATTTAAAATAAATTAATGATAATTTAAATTTAAGTTAATGATATTTTTAAATCAAACATTTTTGATATTTCAATGCATATTGACTTTTACTTTAGTGAGCATTTAGTAAAAAACTAATATTTATGCTAACTAAAATAAAAATATATGGCATATACCTTCTATTTTATTTTATCATGTATATTTTTTTACTTTCTTATTCATATTTTAAAGATTTTAAGACTAACATACACAGTTTTTTTTAAATTCAAAAACTAAACACTATATGCAAAATAAATAACTTTTTAAAAAGATAAAAATTTTTATCTTTTTTTGTCCTGTGGGTACTATGAAGATTGTTTTTATCAAATCCATCATGGGTTTCCAATAGCATCATTTTTGACCCTATATACCATTGAATTTTGACAAGAATCCCCAAAAGGAGTCCAAAACCTTGGAATCTCTGACACACAAATTCACCAACTTTTGGACATTAATGTCCAAAAGTTGTCCAAAAGACATTATGTCCATCTTGTCCATCTTGCTGGTGAGTCTTAGTCCATCTTGTTCGGCCATAATTATCCAATCCTCCTACTTTTTGTCATTCCCAAGTTGTGGGACTGGTTCATTTTATTTATTACACCCTGTATATATATATGTTTTCAATGGATGTAACACTTTTATAAAGAAAGGGTACGTTCGTAAAGTCAAACGAGTTAAACGCGTTAGTAACGAATCGTTCGAATAGTAGTAGTCTCGCTCAGTGCGCATGCTCTGCGATGATGACGTTTCGAACGAAACTCTAACGAAGTTCACGAAGGAAAGTGTTAGTTTACTTCGTTAAGAAAATGGCGCCCGACGATATTGATGTTTCTAAATCTACTCGAGTGTTTAAATTGTGAATTAAAAGATGAAATGATTGAAATAACTATCCACCTGAAGCAATCTAAGAAAAATATTTCGGATAAGGCTGTACTAGCAACATTTGTATCTTCGATTTTAGAAACAGCCATTTAGTTCTAAACGAATCATTCGAAAAGTCTAACGAAATAAGAATAACGATGACGTCATTCTCGTTTAACTCGTTCGACTTTACGAACGCGCCCAAAGATTTATGAAATTACTAAAGATTATGATCTAAATTACATTTTCAGTAGGATTATGTATTGTTTAAAATCTGGAAAGTTATAATATATTCCGAAAACTTAATCACTGATGAAAGAAATGTATTAAAATTAAAATTTAAACTATAAAGTATATATTTATAAATCTATGTATTACAGAATATAGCATTACTTAAAAATTATTAAAAATTGATATTCAAAATGCATATGCAGTTAAACATAGTTAATAACTGGGTCAAACAAAAAGAAAATCCAATAGTACTTTTCCATAGCAAATCAGCTTGTTAATAAAAATTAGTCAGTTATATAAATACAGTTCAGTAATTTTTGATATACTGTTTATTAACTAAAACATAAAAACCTTTTCCTCCATGTATAGCAACAGCTTCTACTCCTTTCAAAAGAAGATATTCATGAATAGCATCAACATCTTGTTTCTTCTCTGCAAATATTAAAACCTAAAAATAAATGAATTATTTTAAAATTAATCATCCTATTTAATTTTAAATTGTTTCNTTTTTTTTTTTTTCCTATAAGTAAAAATTCCATTTAAATCATAATTAAAATGTTACATTTTTAAAATACAAAAATTTCGCAAACTTCTTTGCTTTCCTTCTGTCTTTTGTGTCCTCAGCAATTCAGAACAAATTTATATATGGAGACGACCTTTCCTTAGAGGCTACAGCCCAGCAACAATATGCAAACTGAAACAGAGTCCCCTTAAGTCAAATTAGCCAAATTTACTTCATTAAAATGTTACACTTTTAGTTAGATGCTGATGGCATGATGAGCTTTAATGTTGCAATACATGAAACAAATATTTTAACTTTAAAACCAAAACACACTAAATTAAGAATTCATTTTTATTCAAACTGCCTGAATAATTCATTAAATTAAATAACAATTGTCAGATTACATTCAGGCTTAGTATGGCTAATTGTTAGGCAAAGTAATTTGGCCAAAAGTCATGTTGCTATCTTGTGTTAAATTTAGTAATAAAAAACAAAATTTAAGATGAAATTAATAACTGTNTTGATGTATGTTGAATATTTAAAATTATTGAAGATATTTGTTCTACTTTGTTTTTTTTTCTTAATAATGACTAAATGATTTGATATGTATAAAATCAATTTAATCCTTAATGGTTGGTTGATTTTCCCACAGCAACTCCAGTTGGATGACTCAAGACTATTATACCAATTTTAACACAGATTATAGTCTATATATGCATTTTGAGCTGTTGTGACTTCAAAGCTGCTATTAAAGAACAAATGGCATGATTAAAAACATGACATCATTATTATTTTTCATAAAGATTTTTACAATGTTACTTACTTACATGTTTTAGAGAGAAAATAACTTAAAACTCCAATTGTACATTTGGGTTTTCCCCATGAATACACAAAAAGATTTTCTAAATGACATAAAACACAATTTACTATAAAAAATATTATTACTAGTGTTGTAACGAATAGTATATTCGGCCAGGAGCATGGCCGAATAGCCGAATATTCGGCCAAACTATTCGGCTCGATTAACGCACCTACAAAAATTGGTGCGCAAACTGCATTATGGCAAGGATCCTGCTCTCTATTGGCCCGCTGTCACTACGCTTCGCCAATCGCGTTAATTCTTGGCAGTTGTAGCGGACAGACAAGAGTGTCATGGAAGTATGTGATAAATGATGATATCAAATGTGGATAACAATGAAATGACCTACACGTGTAAATAACAGAAAAAGAAGAGAAAAGGACCGTGAAGTGAAAATGTGAAAATAAATATGAAATTGAGTCGATAACATAATCGAACGAGTCGAAGTAGCTTATTGGCGCGAAATTCGCGGCCGTCAATGCCAAACAATTGTTGTCATAGACTTCGGAAAGCTAAATGCTTGTAATGAAAGTCACTTAGCGTGCACGGGCGAAAGCCTGGGGCCGTTCGGGCTATCAAGCTGTCTCGAATCTGTGAAATCATAACTGTGACTTATATCGACGTCCTATCTGTCTCTTTTCTCCGTTATCACCAGTCTGTCACGTAATTGTAAAATGGGAACTCTACGACGGAAAAGTGACGAATCGAAAGTATCATGAGCGCGTATTATGATATATGCACAGGCTTACATGGATTAGAGCGATAGAGGAAAGAGAAAGGGAAGAACAAAGACGAGCGCTTAAAAAGAAGGATAGGCAGGGTCAGACCCTCAGATGTGCGAGGATTCTCCAACAATAGACGTGTACGTGTGCTGATCTTTGTAATTATAAATTGTGAACACAAGTGACTAATATTATTTTCTTTTTTATTTTGTGCATGTTACAAGTTATAAATAAATATAAACAAACAACACTAACTCTATAACATTAACTCTAAATAACAAAATGATTAATTTACTGTGTTTTTGTTATTTTATATAGTGATGCCACGAATAGTGATTTTGCCGAATACCGAATACTCGGCTACGCTCTCGACCGAAGCACCGAATATTCGGCGGCCGAATGTTCGGCAAAATATGTTGTTAAGTTCAATTGTAACATGTGTCAGGTGTGTGGATGTTATCAAGTGTTGATGAACAGTCAACAGCTCTGTGACATATGTCAGGTGGGTGATGTAATCGTATCCCTAAGAATGTGGGGTGAGACTGTCCCGCTTAGAGAGAGAGAAATTGTGAGAAAGGGTTTGTTTCATTTGCGAGTAGATCGTGTCACGACACGCATTATTTGCTCATTGTTACATCAAATTGTGTTACTAATAGTTTTTATTTCTAAAAACTATCACTGTTTGTTCGCCAAAAGCTTTACAAAATGGCACCATTTAATAAAAAATCACCTATTTGGAAATATTATGAGATTATGATATTATGAGATGGTGGATTATGAGATGAGGCTATTTTCAGAAGCAGCTATAGTTTATGAGGAAAAGCGCAATCGTTTGCTATCAACAAATGCTGAAAAAATTGTTTTCATTCATCACAACTTACCACTGATAGATTTTAAGTATTAAATGTAATAATTTGTGATTAAAATAAATACATTTTTGAGTAATATGTGCGTTTTTTTTCCATGATTTGGTATTCGGTATTCGGCCGAATAGTATGCAACATTCAGCCGAATACCGAATATTAAAAAAAGTAGCCGAATAGGCCAAATACCGAATAGTAGCCGAATATTCGTGGCATCACTAATTTATTAATCCTGCTTTTAGGTATTCGGTATTCGGCCGAATAGTGATTAAATATTCGGTATTCGGCCGAATAGTAACCGAATATTCGTTACATCACTAATTATTACATAAAAACTCAATAAACCTTAAATCTCCCAGCAAGCAGTCCTAATTCTTGCACCCAATAAAAGCAGGTAAAATTGGCTATATAACTATAAAGGTTATCTTACATAAGAGTTTATCACACTGAATGATCAATCTAATACGTTTTAAAAAGTCTTTATTCCTCTACTGTTGTGTACAGTAGAGAAATAAAGAGGAATACACAATTTAAAAAATTTTTTAAATGTTAGATTGGGTACTCAGTGTGACAAACTCTTACATAAGATAACCTTTGTAAATCAAATACTATAATATATTATAGTAGAATGGTTAGAAGTACAAAATAATCTGATAATCTTAATCTTTGCCATTGTTATTTTTTGCCCAAGCAACGCTGGGCTCATCTGCTAGTTACATATAAAATGCTTATTGACAGTACTATTAATAACAATAGGGCTTATTGAATTTGTCTTATTGAAAAAGAAACACAATGATAATTTATAAGACAATCCTTCCTAAATTTCATAACTGAATAATCAAATATAGACAATAAAAACTTCTCAAATAATAATTACAAGTTTTGACATAAAAATTATGACAGCCCTATTGGTAAGACTATATTGTTATTGATTTTAGTAATTAAACTAAATAGCTCCATGAAATAAATATATCACTAAAGTTTTTACCATAGTTGTTTCTGTACAATTTTCCTGTTAAAAATAATTTTTTTAATATTTTACTTTAAACACTGCTTTTATTAATTCATGTTGTTGCATTGTGTATGACATGTTTTGTGTACAGATCAATAAAATTTGTATTGACAAAATTCCAATTTGAGCAAATTATAGTTAAAAATTAAAAAAATAATAACTCTTGAAATTATTTATCCTGTATCAAAATTGTTTATTGTACTGTGCTATACTGTATCAAAATATTGTTTTATTATAACATAATAAACTATTTTGATACAGTATAAATCATGTATACAGTATAAAACTCATGATACAGTATAAAACTTCTAAATCATGATGAAATATAATAGTACACAAATTACTTTAAATTTAAATGTTATTAATATATAGAAAAATGAAATATCGGATACTATTTAATTACTAGTATACTGCTAATATACTAGTAATTAACAATACTAATATACAGGGTGTTTATAAATGAATGGTGCGGTTTTAAAAATGAATAATAAATCTATTTATTACCTTATATGGGCAAACCTTACAGCATAAGCAGCAGCAACTGTCCAAGTTTTTTATGCATTAATCACAATCCTTCAATATGTGCACCCATGGTCACACGACACATATCTATACGGTAATCAAATTCTTCCCATACTTGGTGTAGCATGTCCTCCGTGATGGTCTGCAGTGCATGCTTTATCTGATCACACAGTTCCTCAAGGGACACGGGCATTGACGATACGTAAACTCGGTCTTTGCCCAAGATTAAGGTAATAAATACATTTATTATTAATTTTTAAAACTGCACCATTCATTTATAAACACCCTGTATTGCTTTCATTTATACTGTACAGTACATTACATAAGAAGATTATAGCAATCTTTAAATAAATCTTTAAATTATTACTGAATAATTAACTTGTTTTAATTTATATAAAAAGCTTTTTAAAAGTTGAATTACTTTTAGAATTAATAATAATTCAATCTTTTGAAAAGTTATAAATTCATTTTACCTCCGGACAACATCCAATTGGTCTCGAACAGAAGTTCCACCAATGCATAAACAACATCTTAAAGTGGGCATTCCATCATTTGCTAGACACTGAGTATAATATCGTATTATTTCATCAGTTTGCTTGGCTAATTCACGCTGTAATAATAAAATAATTTAATCAATGGTTATGTAAATGTATTATAAAATGGTTAATAAGATATTAAAAACAAAAATTAAGCAAAGTTTTCTTTAACTCTGAAACTTCTCAAGATATCAAATATTCTCACATAAAATTCAGTTAAATTAGAATGTAATGCTAAATATAAAATATAAAAGCCATTGCCTGTGTGTGTATGTGAATTCCTTATAACTCCTGCAATTTTGCTTGTATTCATTTTATGTTCTGTCTGAAAGTACAAGCTATTTATTTTGCAGAAATATTAGCTATAGAATAAACATTTTATCAATTTCAAATTGGTGATCGCACTTACATTGCAGTGATGTCAGTGACCTCATTTAGTTCAGGCTTGACGAGGGAATTTCCCTTAAGTTGCATTTTTAAATGTTTTGGCAAATGGCATATTTTAAACTTGCTTCATTAAATTTAAAATTTAAACTTTAAAAAAGATAGCCACATTGTGTCACTTCTATAATAAATCTTTCCATACTGACATACATGTAACATTCTATTATCCAACCAGAAGTAATGATTTAATGAGCCCTTTATTTAGAAAGTGTTAGTGCTCATCTAACATACATGCAATTCATCATAATGTGAAATTAAAAAACCTTGCTATTTTGTAAAAAGAAAAAAAATGCCTAGGAGAAATGCCAACTAAATTCTAAATCTAAAAGAAGAAGAATAACTGACACCCCTGAAGGCTGTGAAGTCCAACTTGAGCAACATCAAGTAAGAATGACTGTCAACAGCCTTAATTTGTAGAAATATTAGCAACTCTTCTTGAAATCTCTACACTTCTCAACTCTTCAATCTCTATTTTCTCATAAAAAGTATTCCATCATGCTTGACAAGAGAATTTCTAGTGTGTAAAGAGTATGTTAAGTATTAATACTTTTGAATTAAATATTTCAGTCATTCTTCTATGCTAAAAAAATTACATTTGCAACATTTTTCTTTATTTTGTCAGATTGTATATTTACCTATAAAATAATTCCTAAAAGTTGTTTTTCAAAAACAAAACTTAAATGAATTATAAAGTAGTTTACTTGTTTTTAACCGGCAACTTCAGATTCACTTTGATCAAATTTCTGTTAAAAATATTATACAGTAGTAAAATGGCATTTGCTTACATTATTACAGAATGATAGAGAATGTGCCACCTAACTTTCAAACAACAATAGTTTCAAATATAAAACTGATGTGATTGAGAATGAAATCTCTAGTTATAGATAATAAAATATAATAAGTCTTAAAATAAATAATTAAAAGAAAACAATTACTTTCTTATAGTACAGTACATTTATTAATTTTAAAAGATGTGGAATCTCCCAAATGCATTGACTAATTTGATCTTTCAGTTTATTCATACTGACTGGATGTGTCTCAAACTTTATATTTCAAGTAGCCCACAAAAATAAAATCCAGTGCAGCAGGTTTTGAAAGTGAGCAGCCCAGTGTTCTGAAAGCAAGAAATGAATTTACCTGGAAACATTTCTTGCAGAATTCCCGTGGAACAATATGCCATATGAGTAGTTGCTCTGTCTCACTGGAACCATAGGTGACACTGGTTATGAGGAGTGACCTCCTAATCCAGGACTATTTGCAACACGACTATGTAGCACCCAGCCAGTTACTGTGACATTATGGTCCTCATTTTCAAAAAAATGTAGACCAATAATGCAGTAAGTTATGACATCCTTTCCAAACAGATTACAAGAATGTGTGTTCATAAGAATGGTGGCCACTTACAAAATGTTATTTTCAAGATATAACAGTAATACACATTTGTTCTCCATAAAAAAAAAAATGTATCTGTGCAAAGCAATAAATATTTATGCTTCCCCTTAAAGTATTATTTTATTTTAAAAGCCAATAGGTGTTTCTGGCAGGCACTATATTTTAAATAATTTTATTCTTGTTATTTAGATTAAGCATTTATATTTTACACTAACTCAAATGATTTAAAACAATAAATTCTTTTGATTGTAAAAAAACCAAAATTTTAAAATGGATTTTATGAAATTCATTTGTATTAATTACAGATGCTAAACCTAAAATAATATCATATTTTAAAATCATATACTTAAAAAATATATATATGTATATACTTACTGAAGGACAGATGACCAAACCATAAGGTCCTTCATTTTTAAGAAATGGAAGTTTGATTTCTTGTTCAAGACAAAACATTATAATAGGTAAAACAAATACAAGTGTTTTTCCAGATCCAGTAAAGGCAATTCCTATCATGTCTCTACCTGATAAACTAATATTAAATAGTTATTTTCTCAATCTAAAATTAGCTTTTAAATATAATTTAAGTCTAATTTTATACATATTCAAAATTAAAATTATATTTACATAAAAATAATGAAAAATATTAAAATGTTGAGAAGTTTCATTTATAATAAATTAGGATAGTATGATCTTTTTGAATTTCCAAAAAAATATTTGTAGGGCTACTATCATGAAAAATCCACCAGAAAAAGTGTGTATTAATGAAATTGATGAAAATATATTATAGGTAATATTTATTTTTTTGTATTCATAGCATGTGTTATTTTAAAAGTGTTGACTTCTCAACATATCTCATGTAAGCAAAAAATCTTTATATAATCCTTACACAGCAGGAAGACCTTGCATCTGAATTGGAGTTGGCTTCGATATTCCTTTCTTTTTTAAAGCATTTAAAATTCCTTTAGGAAATTTCATTTCCTGTAAATAAAAACAATGTATTTTTCAAATATTTGCTATTTTTTCAATAAATACTATATTAATATATCTTACACAATTCTTCACATCTTATATTATGTAAATTAAACAGTGTTTTTCAAATTTAAATAATGTAAGAAGGCTTAAAAAAATTTTTTTTTGAATTCTCTATATTTATTTTGACCCACAAATACCCATCTTTTTCCCCCCATTATCAAAGTTTAAGCCAAAAAGTTTTTAATTGCAATTCTTAAGTAGAATAAACAAAATTTCCATCTAATAGTCAGAAGTCAAGAAAATTTTTTTATTCAGAAACTTCATTTTCAGAATCATCATGTTAATTAATGACCAGATAAAAAAATGATTATTTCAGTGAAAAGAACTATTGAAGAAATCTAATAAAAATTAAATAGTCACTTACAAAAACTATTATTTTAGAAAATACTTTTAAGTTTTAAAGCAACAGTTAGTGATACCAATTTCATATATTTCAAAGCTTTATTATTGCTGTTTTATTAAAACATTTTAAAAAAATTCTTAAAAGCTTATTTGTGTGAAAGGCTTCATATTTTGATTTTAAAATAAAAAAGCTTCATATTTTGATTTTGAGTTTGCTGATAATATATGATATTGATGCTTTTTCTTGTTTTACGTGTTCATGTAACATAGATACAGGCATCCCTTGATTAACAGAGATAATTAATCCCTCGATGCTACTGTATATATCAAAACCATGTTAATCAAATACAGTGGTATCTTGGCACTTGATTAAATACAGTAATCACAAATTTTTGGTTAATTACAAATATTTTTATTTTAATAAATGAAAATAGCAAATTCACTAATATCTTAATTGCAAAGAAAAACATATCTATGTTATATAAAGACAGTTGTTAAAGCTGCATTAATTAAAACTTCTGCCATGTATATAAAGGGATTGCCACAATTAATTTCACACATTAATCAATTCCCATATTAAGCATGGGTTACCTGTAATTCTGAAAATGAAAAGATTTCTTATTGAAAATTAAAAGAATTTGAATAAATTTATGTAAATATTTTTTACTGAAATAACAATATTAAAACATTTATATATAGAATTTAAATGTTTTGGAGATTGTTTGTGAATCTTTAAAAACTCATGGATCACCACAGATCACCAATGTTTAAGAAATTTTGATCTACACTTTATCCATATATTATAACTTATATTACACATTAAATATTACATACATTAAAAATAATTATGATTTACTGTAAAAATTTAAAAGAAAACAAACTTATTATGGATATGTTCATAAAGATGAACGAGTTAAACAAATTATTAACGAGTGGGTTATAAAGTACTAATTCCACTCAGTGCAAATGCTTGATATCGATGATGTTTCAAACAAAATTCTAACAAAATTCGCAAAGAGTTTGTTTACATTTGAGAAAAAAATGGCATCTAGTAGCATTGATTTTTCAAAATCTATTCAAGTGTATAGATTGTGGATTAAAACGTGAAATGTTATAAATAATTGTCCTTGTTAAGCAATCTAAAAATCAAAATCATGACACAGTGTAGGTCCTAATATACTGATTGCATTTTATTTCTAAAGAAAAGATATTGCTCTCTCTAAATGCAAAATTTCATTGGCAAAGGTCCATTTATATAGGAGTTATGAGCAATTAAAAATCATAAAATATTTATGTTAGTGGTTTATTAGCAATATCTGAAGTAATTATTTACAAACAAATATAATTCATTGTAAAAAATTATTAAAATAGTGCCTCTCACCAAAAAAATGAGTGAAACAGATACATTCTACACCATAATCATATAATGGACACATAATTGGAGCAGTTATTACAAATCATTTACTTGTTTTTTGGTTTAAAACAAAAAGCAAGTGAACTAATGGGCTCATTCGTGTCTTTATCAAAATAATTAGATTTTTGCCAATGAACAAAATTAAATCTTCAATTCTTCTCACCATGATAAGTTATAAAGATTTAATTTCGTACATGTGTCCATTGTAAGAATATTACAATGATTGTAAGAAAGAATAGCAATGACATTGTTCTAATTTAACTCATTTGACTACAAATGTACCATATAATTTTCAATTACTATCATAATTTACTTATAAATATATATAGTCACTTACATAATCCAATCGCATTAATTCTTGGCAGTTGTAGCGGACAGACAAGAGTGTCAAGGAAGTTCAGACTTGGTTCCTTACAGTATTTGTCATCAACAATATTGTCAATTCTACTTCTGTCAACTTAATAATTTCCCCAGCTGTCAGAAAATTGCACTAGTCTTAAAAATTCTGAAGGAGGTTGTTGTATAGTTCTCAAATTAATGTTGTGCCAATGACAACTTTATCAAACCGAAACTAATAAACGTTTATTACATCAATATTGATATTCTAAAATCTAAAATACTGATATCATAATTTATCAGTATCAATTTGATATATGGTTATCAGCACAGACTAATTGTAAAAACTGCAACAACCCCCCTCCAGAATTTTTAATACTCTAGTGCAATATTTGACAGCTGGAGAAATTACTGAGTTGAAAGAAGTAGAACTGATAATATCATTGACAACATATACCAATATTCAACATTGTTGATAAAATTCATTATTTCATTGGTTTAGATATCTAACATTCTAGATTATTGGTTAACATTCTAGATGAATATCAAAAATTGACATCAAAAACATTTATTAGTTTTGGTTTGATATAATCATATTATAGCCCAATTATAATCTTGAGATAGTTATTTTACAACTAAGTTGTTGTTGTTGTTGTTACTTTGATTCATATTAAAGAGATATCACAAGGTTATTTTCTATTATTTGTTCCAATAAATGAAGTCTTTTTTTTTTTGTTCTATTAATATACACATTTTTAGAGTTTAAAATTATTTAAATACTTACTGGTGGTGCTGTCTTTTGAAGAGTATCCAATAAATGCACAATCTTAGCTTCTTGTTTGACATATTCTACTTCTTGTATCACATCCATACTTGCAGCACCTGCACGCCCAACATTTACAGTAATTGGCTTCACTAATGCACTTCTAGCAAAATTTTGAATTTTCTTTGGCATTGTTGCAGAAAACAGTAATGTTTGTCTTTGACCCTGTTAAAGATATGATTTTAAAATATTATGAAACCTTAAATTTCAATGAAAACAATACATTTTAAATCAAATTAATATTCTCCACACCAATTTCATTAAATTTCATATATTTCAAAGCTTTATTATTGCTGTTTTATTAAAACATTTTAAAAAAATTCTTAAAAGCTTATTTGTGTGAAAGGCTTCATATTTTGATTTTAAAATAAAAAAGCTTCATATTTTGATTTTGAGTTTGCTGATAATATATGATATTGATGCTTTTTCTTGTTTTACATGTTCATGTAACATAGATACAGGCATCCCTTGATTAACAGAGATAATTAATCCCTCGATGCTACTGTATATATCAAAACCATGTTAATCAAATACAGTGGTATCTTGGCACTTGATTAAATACAGTAATCACAAATTTTTGGTTAATTACAAATATTTTTATTTTAATAAATGAAAATAGCAAATNTGTTTTTAAACAAAATTCAATAAAAATCTGGTAATTTAGATAATATTTGATTATTTTTGACAAGACTATGTCTTATTTATAAAATCGTACTGCCCGATGTTCTTACCAGCATAGAGGTATGAAGGAGTACATGTCGAGAGTTGATATTTGGCACCGAGTATTAGGTGCCCAAATCATTTGCACACAAAAAAAATCCAGACTCATAGGTAGTCAGGGGACCGAGAGTTGAGTCAAAATAAAATACAAAATGGCAACCCTCTTCTACAAACAGGCAAAACAGCCACCTCACCCCACTGAAGTCAGGTAGGGGAGAGTACCACCCACAGTCATTTTAAGAAGTAAACTCTGACCTTAGGACTGAACATGTAGTTTCTTCTATGTTAAATAAAATTTGTAATCTAATTTTGTAAATTTGTGCTTCAAATATGATGTTAAAACGGTTTTATGTCGTTACAGGTGGTTTTTTTTAACATTATGTAGTATAGTGAAATCGTAGGACCGATAAAAATTTGACGTTATATTAGGATTGTTGTTACATTCGATTGCACAAACAATATACAGTTTAACAATATAGTTAAACTGTATATTGTTTGTGCAAAATAAAAAAATAATTTCGGATGATACAACAGCCACAATTATTTTTTTCAAAAATGGGAACTTTTCGTTACGCATCAACAAAAATCGCAATGGAGAGAAATTTTGAAATTAGATAGGTTAATTTCATTGAAGATGCATCGTGGACGATCTCGTGGTTGTGGCCGGTGAAGTTTGAACAATCGCACTGAAAAGCAGTGATATCAAAGAAGATAGGAGAATGAGAATGAGACCTGCCTTGAGCATCGAAGTGATTCCATCTCCAAGACATAGTCTTGTCCCAAATACAGTTTTGCCATTTTACTTGTTCTACTTATATTTGAAATATAGATTCAATTTAAAAAATAAAGAATAGATTTTTAAACATAAAATTATATTAATATAATACATATAATGTCAGAATCAATGTCAGAAAAAATTTTGGGTTTTAATTAAATTATAAATATAATTTGACCTAAAAATAGAGAAAGACAACATATTGTAAAAAATATTAATAATTAAATATTAGTTAAATTTAATTTCTAACTACAGTCAAACCTGTCTTATAATGGAACCTGTATATAGCAAAAACCTGTCATTAACAAAAAATTTCTTCAGTATCTTAAATTTTTTGCAAAACTTAATGTAAATTAATCTTTATATAATGGAATTTGTCTAATGCAGAAACGAAAAGGAAAATCTGCCTTATAACAAAAAAATTGGTATCTTTATCTGATTTAACACAAATTTAACAAGAACTTTACAAACTTAGAATGTATAAATCATAAAAATGTCGAAAAATACACATACACAATTGTGAGAATCGGGGTTTTAGCATCAAAGCTTAAACCGTTTTCCGACAACGGGAAGGTGAGTCCCGCTCACAGGGTCAGTGGATGGCAATTTAGGAGGGCAAAAATCAAGTGGGAGGTTGCGGATAAGTCGACAAGGTGTTGACCGAGTACGAGTAAACACACATATTTAAGATAACATATATATATATTTAATTAACTAATGGTATATTTGAAAGGGTTACAATAATTAATAATAATGCTAATCTCTAACCGAGGTTACAATAGGCGGTTTTCCGGCATACATCTCGCATATTTACGATAGAGGATATTCTTTGATCCTTCTTAATATCTATTTAGGAATTAGCCCTAGTCCACCCGAGAGAAGGGAGAGAATTCTACTTACTAAGTTGTAGCTTGTAGAATCTAACCGTGTTGTCCGTCTTTGGCGGTCAGCGATGAGGATCGTCAATCCGTTATTTCCTTCTAAGTTGGAGGCCACCCCGATACTGGCCGGGAGCCCTCTTTATACTGATTTCGAGGGGGTGAGAACTATGACGTTATTAATGATTTATCCGCACACCTGCTAGTGTGTTGATATTTGGATCTAGCTAGTTCGGACAATTGACATAGAGAAATTTGTTCAATTTATTGATATTGGTGTCAAGATGACATGATTTTATGATATAAATTTCTGTAGGTTTGATGGCTCTCATCCATAAATTAACAATCATTTGACAATAATTTCTTTAACCTGGTCAACTATTTAGTTATTGTTTATATCAAACGTCGAGTTTGACTATGTACAAGGCGATTTATTGCCGTAACCACGTGTTACGTGCAACCAAGAGGTGATAAGAAATATCTCTTATTCCCTTCTTGTTGATACTAACGTCTATAGAATAATCGTTAAACAAATAGAGATGATTTCTCTTATTGATATTTTAACATTCTCCTTTTTTTTCTTATTCGAGGAGAGCGTCTCGGTCATTGATCGCAGAAGTCCCCCTTTTCTCTTTTACTAGGAAAATTCCTAGATTTATACTGATCTAAAACAGAAAAAGGGTTTCGGACCTTCACACAATACAGAATAGCAAAATATGACAACTGTGTTACAATAATTTCTATTGGGATTTGAACAGAAAGTTTTATTAACAGCTGTTTTTACTTAACATAAATATGTGATGTAATTATAAGTTGTGAAATTTAACACATTATTCCTGATATGAGATTGTATTCTTTGTTTTGAAGCTTATTTTAAACTTTTTTACATCACATTTCATTTGAATAAAATGAAGTCAAAATGTCTGCAGATAAAATGCACATTAGCATATTATGCATGCTTTTTAAGTTTTGTAAAGGATATCATGCTATACAAATAATAAAAAATACTTGTACTGTGTATGGGGAAGATGCTTCTAAATCCAAATGTGTCAAACATGGTTTTGAAAGTTTCGCTTGAAAAATTTTGAACTAAAGGATGCAAAATGTACAGGCCCCATAAGCTGCTAAAGTGAAACTGCAAAAAGAAATTGTTAAAGATTGAAAAACAACAACTTGTGAATTTGCAACAAATCTTAAGTGTGTCACAGACATGTATTGTTGAAACACTTCATCCACTTAAAATGGTTGTAAAACATGCTGATAATTGTATTCTGCATGCAGTTTGTTTTTTTTTTCACTTATGAAGAAAACAAACTAAAATGAGTGTAATTTTGTCTGATGAAAGTAGGCAGCTGTAAGGTTTATTTTATTTTTAAACTTGATACTCTTTTTATCTTTGAGAATGTTTTTATGGATGAATGAAAAAATTAGTTAAAATTAAAATATTTGTTATTAATCAGAAATTTGTTCTAGTGGGTGGTGATTGTTCAAGTTGAGTACCGAGGTGCTCCTATATTTNGCATACATCTCGCATATTTACGATAGAGGATATTCTTTGATCCTTCTTGATATCTATTTAGGAATTAGCCCTAGTCCACCCGAGAGAAGGGAGAGAATTCTACTTACTAAGTTGTAGCTTGTAGAATCTAACCGTGTTGTCCGTCTTTGGCAGTCAGCGACGAGGATCGTCAATCCGTTATTTCCTTCTAAGTTGGAGGCCACCCCGATACTGGCCGGGAGCCCTCTTTATACTGATTTCGAGGGGGTGAGAACTATGATGTTATTAATGATTTATCCGCACACCTGCTAGTGTGTTGATATTTGGATCTAGCTAGTTCGGACAACAGACACAGAGAAATTTGTTCAATTTATTGATATTGGTGTCAAGATGACATGATTTTATGATATAAATTTCTATAGGTTTGATGGCTCTCATCCATAAATTAACAATCATTTGACAATAATTTCTTTAACCTGGTCAACTATTTAGTTATTGTTTATATCAAACGTCGAGTTTGACTATGTACAAGGCGATTTATTGCCGTAACCACGTGTTACGTGCAACCAAGAGGTGATAAGAAATATCTCTTATTCCCTTCTTGTTGATACTAACGTCTATAGAATAATCGTTAAACAAATAGAGATGATTTCTCTTATTGATATTTTAACATTCTCCTTTTTTTTCTTATTCGAGGAGAGCGTCTCGGTCATTGACCGTAGAAGTCCCCCTTTTCTCTTTTACTAGGAAAATTCCTAGATTTGTACTGATCTAAAACAGAAAAAGGGTTTCGGACCTTCACAT
>NW_019384490.1:1168066-1172478 GCF_000671375.1 Centruroides sculpturatus
AATTTTTAAGACAAAATACACTAATAATGTAAATAATTTAATTTAAATTAAAATAATCATGGCCCAAAAGATGAATATGATTTATAGTTGTTTACTAGTTTCATTTATATAAACTGAAATGTACTTTTGGCAATGAATATAGTAAATTTAAAATGCAGTTATATAGACTATATTTTAATCAATAAAAATTCTGTTTACATTACAGAAAGATTAGAGTAAATTAGATTTTAATAAGAAATCAAAAATATAAAATCAAATAGTCTTGAATTTTTTAAATTTAAAATTATAAGATTTTCAAGACTGATTACAGTAATTGATTATACAGTATTTAGCAATCAATATTATTGAATGATTGATGTCATAGCTTTACATAAAGTTAACAAAATAATTAAAATGCCAAGAAAAGCAATAAATTCAAAATGAAACTTTTTTTAAAAAAAAAAAACTTGATTTCTATTTAATAATCTTACTTAGTAGATATGACAATACCAGTTATCAAGATGAGGGGGATGAACTTCAGATTAATAAATACTCAATGAGAAACTAATTTAATAATTATTGAATATTTTAAAATAAAATATTGTAAGAATATTGACAGAGAAGATATAAATAAAAAAATACACAAAAAAGAATTTTTTTAAGTGCTTAATATTCAAAAATTTTTGAATTTATCTGATTGGCATTATACTCTGTTGCAGCATTTAGTGAAAAGATTTCACAAAAGGAAATATGCATTTTAAAAATAAAATGATCTTTGCAATTGTTCTTAGAAAGACTTCATGAATGACAAAAGTTTACAGATTTGAAAATGACATGCAACAATGAAAGAAAGTTTTCACAATTTAGTCCAAACTTTTCACAAAATACACAAAATTATACAGAATAAAGGCAACAGATTTCACATATTAAGAAAACTTTTCAATAAATTTAAGACAAACTACAATATTATTATGGTTTAAATAATATTACTTCTGATTTGGACTATATGCTAATGATCATGTATAATATAACATACTCTTTAATTTTTTAATCTCAGATTAAGAGTGTAATAGACTACTAATTTTCTTCAGCCTGTTTTATGTTATGTTGGCTTTCTTCAGATATCTGCAAATTAAACTTAAACTTTTCTTTATATTATAATCAAATCTCATCTTGATGCCATCAGAAGTTAAGGAATTACCCACTTCTATGATTTCATGCAGTACAGAAGACATCTTCTCTCTGTTTATCCTTTTCTTACCATGCCTTTTTAAAAAATTTTCTTACTAGATGTTATCAAAACTTGTTTCACTCCTTTCAAATTTGCATGTATATTTATATAGAGTGCTCTTGCTTACTCCTATTAAAGAAGAGATATCTTCAGAAGAGTCTTTATTTTGATACATCATGAGAAGAATTTTAATTTCATTACAAATTATTACTGTATGTGACAGTTTCTGCAGAATCTTGTGATGATGAATTTATCTGTCTACCCATATATGTAAAACACTAGCATTTTCAAGCCTATCTTAGACCATTCAATCTTTATTTTTTATTTGTAGTGTCAAGTGCAATATGATAATTATACAAAATAAGAAAAACAATAAAACAAACAAAACAACTGAACTAAATTTTAAAATATTATTATTGAAATCATGCTAATAGTTTGTCTTAAATTTACTAAAAGTCTTCTTTAATTTATGAAATCTGTCAAACCCTACTCTTCATAATATCACAGGTTTTGTGAAAAGTTCTGACTAAATTGCAAAAACTTTTCTTTCATTTCATTACTGCATGTCATTTGTGAATTCCTGTCTAATCATCAATCAAGAAATTTTTGTGAGAATAATTGCAAAGATCTTATTTTTCAAATGCAATAATTTTCTTTTGTGAAATCATTTTTGCTAAATTTTGCAAAATGTAAATAAGAAAAGTTTATCTTTACCCTTATACTACTTCTAATTCTACTATTATGGTTTGTTGAATGCTTGAATTGGTAAGTTTTAAATTAGCTCTTAATTTAATTTATAAGAAAAGATCTATTTGATAATATTACATCAAATTAAAAAAGTGAAATCATTCAAAGAAAACAAATTTCCTTTTCCAACTTATTATTTTATTTCACTTTTATATTTTTTACGATTTTATTTACAGAATTGTTTTTGCAGATAAAATCACGAGATAATGACTTTAAAATCAAAATAAATTTTAATCTAGGCCTACTTATTACTTGAATAACATTTTATTTTCATAATTTTTAGAACTAAAATTTTCAATTAACAAAATAACTGAGCATTATTGAATGTTCTATTAATTTAGTGTCCTAACATTTTCATAAATCATCATTAAGCAATCATATTTGCTTATTAAAAGGATTTGTTTATAATAAAAAATATATAAAATAGTACTATCATCATTAGATTATTTCAAAAACTTAACTTACAATACTGATATTAAACTGACCTTTTTTGCCCGTTTCCAGCACTTTTGATATAAACAAAAAGCAATGTTTTCAGCCTCTTTCAGGGCCTGCATCAGGCTTTTAACTGAAGAGTTTTTAGCCAAACTTTTCTATTTGGAACATTTTTGAAAGATGTTCTGAAACAAGTGCCATTTAAATTAACTAACCACCTAAAAGTGCTTGTATGCAATCCTATACATGGAAATATGTTTTAGGAACATATATATGAAAGCAGGTATATGTTCAGCAGTATTTTAAATTTATTTTGTATGAGCCATAATTTATACTTTTCTGTGATAATTTATTGTAAGGTGTTAAATTTGTTAAGGTGTTTGGACATTAATAATGTAATTGAAAAAATGAACAGTTAATTTAAATTAATTTAAATGAAACTTGCTCCAGAATGTCTTTCAAAATTGTTCCAAATTTGAAAGCTCCACTAAAAGCTCTTCAATAAACAGCCTGACAGTTGTCACCAAAAGATGCCAAAAACATTTGCTTCTCGTTTATATCAGAAGTGCAGGAAATGTGCAAAAACGTCAGTTTAATATCAATTTTTAAAAAAGTTTAAGCTTTAAAGAATAATTTTTTATACTCAGAAATATAAATTGTTATTTCAATAAATAAATTTGATAAATATGTTTTAAAGATTGATGTAGTCTTTAATATAAAAAAAGTTAAACATTAATATAATTCAAATAATTGTGAATGTTTAATATATTTTTATAAAAATAAATAAGCATTTTTAACATTATAGGTTTGTAAATTTATATTCTAATCATTTTTATTCACAATGATTTAAAATGCATTTGTGTTTCTTTTATGATATCACATCATGACTGAAGTCATAAATTAATACATTAATATACAATTAAACTGTAGTAAAAAAAGTCCATTTATTTATTAAAAACTTTTTGATGCAGAATTATAAAATTATTTTAAATATATAAGCTTACCTTAATCAAATCATGTATCCATTAAAATATTGAAATAAACCTACATTAGTAAATGAATAATTTTATTACCTAATTACTTTCAAAATATTAATTAGAAATATAATAAATTTATGAAATAAGAGATTTAATATTAACGTTATCAAATATAACTTTATATTATAACAATAATTTNTAATTCCTATTATAGGCTATTATTAGTATTCCTATTATTATGCATTACTATTACATACTATTATACTAATGCTATTATTCCTATTATACTATAATTCCTAATTCCTGCTATTATTAGGAATAGATTATCATTATTACTCCAATTATACTAGCACTATAATCACTATAACTAGCTATTATGTATCGAACCATTGTATTTGTTGTAAGTTCAAAATCTTTTTTACATCTATGTTTAATATTTTTGATTTTATAAATCATTTCCATCTTATTGTCTTAGCAAATACCTGTTAATCAATAATCATCCATATTGTATCCATTGTCGCAATTTCCTATACTTCTCATAATCATGTAAGTTTAAAAATCTTTTACATATTTTGTGACATTGCAAAGTTTTTATGCTAGCTTGTATGCATTATTTACTAAACAGTTATATCACATGGAGATGAAAAGAGATTTAATGTCTGAAATGCATACTCCTCAGGGATATAAAGATATGATTTTCTAAAGTTTTTCCTCTCTCTGACTGATGGTGTAATAAATCTAGCAAAAAAGGAAAAGCTGTTATAGAGCTAGTATAATTGAACACAAGACTAGACAAGAAGTGTATTGCAGATATCATTACAGTAGAACCTCGATTATCCGCCCTAATTGGGGACTGGGGTTGGTCGGATAATTGAAAAGTCGGATAACCGAAAAGTATGAAAAAATCCATTATTAGTGTAGTATATTATTATATCCCATGTAATTAGTATATTAGTATATCGCTATTAACCTATTTTGCGTTGAATTTTCATCGATGTTAAGCCTAACAAAAATTTTTTAAAATAATAATCGTCGCTATTGTA
>NW_019384490.1:1174946-1182300 GCF_000671375.1 Centruroides sculpturatus
AATTTTTAAGACAAAATACACTAATAATGTAAATAATTTAATTTAAATTAAAATAATCATGGCCCAAAAGATGAATATGATTTATAGTTGTTTACTAGTTTCATTTATATAAACTGAAATGTACTTTTGGCAATGAATATAGTAAATTTAAAATGCAGTTATATAGACTATATTTTAATCAATAAAAATTCTGTTTACATTACAGAAAGATTAGAGTAAATTAGATTTTAATAAGAAATCAAAAATATAAAATCAAATAGTCTTGAATTTTTTAAATTTAAAATTATAAGATTTTCAAGACTGATTACAGTAATTGATTATACAGTATTTAGCAATCAATATTATTGAATGATTGATGTCATAGCTTTACATAAAGTTAACAAAATAATTAAAATGCCAAGAAAAGCAATAAATTCAAAATGAAACTTTTTTTAAAAAAAAAAAACTTGATTTCTATTTAATAATCTTACTTAGTAGATATGACAATACCAGTTATCAAGATGAGGGGGATGAACTTCAGATTAATAAATACTCAATGAGAAACTAATTTAATAATTATTGAATATTTTAAAATAAAATATTGTAAGAATATTGACAGAGAAGATATAAATAAAAAAATACACAAAAAAGAATTTTTTTAAGTGCTTAATATTCAAAAATTTTTGAATTTATCTGATTGGCATTATACTCTGTTGCAGCATTTAGTGAAAAGATTTCACAAAAGGAAATATGCATTTTAAAAATAAAATGATCTTTGCAATTGTTCTTAGAAAGACTTCATGAATGACAAAAGTTTACAGATTTGAAAATGACATGCAACAATGAAAGAAAGTTTTCACAATTTAGTCCAAACTTTTCACAAAATACACAAAATTATACAGAATAAAGGCAACAGATTTCACATATTAAGAAAACTTTTCAATAAATTTAAGACAAACTACAATATTATTATGGTTTAAATAATATTACTTCTGATTTGGACTATATGCTAATGATCATGTATAATATAACATACTCTTTAATTTTTTAATCTCAGATTAAGAGTGTAATAGACTACTAATTTTCTTCAGCCTGTTTTATGTTATGTTGGCTTTCTTCAGATATCTGCAAATTAAACTTAAACTTTTCTTTATATTATAATCAAATCTCATCTTGATGCCATCAGAAGTTAAGGAATTACCCACTTCTATGATTTCATGCAGTACAGAAGACATCTTCTCTCTGTTTATCCTTTTCTTACCATGCCTTTTTAAAAAATTTTCTTACTAGATGTTATCAAAACTTGTTTCACTCCTTTCAAATTTGCATGTATATTTATATAGAGTGCTCTTGCTTACTCCTATTAAAGAAGAGATATCTTCAGAAGAGTCTTTATTTTGATACATCATGAGAAGAATTTTAATTTCATTACAAATTATTACTGTATGTGACAGTTTCTGCAGAATCTTGTGATGATGAATTTATCTGTCTACCCATATATGTAAAACACTAGCATTTTCAAGCCTATCTTAGACCATTCAATCTTTATTTTTTATTTGTAGTGTCAAGTGCAATATGATAATTATACAAAATAAGAAAAACAATAAAACAAACAAAACAACTGAACTAAATTTTAAAATATTATTATTGAAATCATGCTAATAGTTTGTCTTAAATTTACTAAAAGTCTTCTTTAATTTATGAAATCTGTCAAACCCTACTCTTCATAATATCACAGGTTTTGTGAAAAGTTCTGACTAAATTGCAAAAACTTTTCTTTCATTTCATTACTGCATGTCATTTGTGAATTCCTGTCTAATCATCAATCAAGAAATTTTTGTGAGAATAATTGCAAAGATCTTATTTTTCAAATGCAATAATTTTCTTTTGTGAAATCATTTTTGCTAAATTTTGCAAAATGTAAATAAGAAAAGTTTATCTTTACCCTTATACTACTTCTAATTCTACTATTATGGTTTGTTGAATGCTTGAATTGGTAAGTTTTAAATTAGCTCTTAATTTAATTTATAAGAAAAGATCTATTTGATAATATTACATCAAATTAAAAAAGTGAAATCATTCAAAGAAAACAAATTTCCTTTTCCAACTTATTATTTTATTTCACTTTTATATTTTTTACGATTTTATTTACAGAATTGTTTTTGCAGATAAAATCACGAGATAATGACTTTAAAATCAAAATAAATTTTAATCTAGGCCTACTTATTACTTGAATAACATTTTATTTTCATAATTTTTAGAACTAAAATTTTCAATTAACAAAATAACTGAGCATTATTGAATGTTCTATTAATTTAGTGTCCTAACATTTTCATAAATCATCATTAAGCAATCATATTTGCTTATTAAAAGGATTTGTTTATAATAAAAAATATATAAAATAGTACTATCATCATTAGATTATTTCAAAAACTTAACTTACAATACTGATATTAAACTGACCTTTTTTGCCCGTTTCCAGCACTTTTGATATAAACAAAAAGCAATGTTTTCAGCCTCTTTCAGGGCCTGCATCAGGCTTTTAACTGAAGAGTTTTTAGCCAAACTTTTCTATTTGGAACATTTTTGAAAGATGTTCTGAAACAAGTGCCATTTAAATTAACTAACCACCTAAAAGTGCTTGTATGCAATCCTATACATGGAAATATGTTTTAGGAACATATATATGAAAGCAGGTATATGTTCAGCAGTATTTTAAATTTATTTTGTATGAGCCATAATTTATACTTTTCTGTGATAATTTATTGTAAGGTGTTAAATTTGTTAAGGTGTTTGGACATTAATAATGTAATTGAAAAAATGAACAGTTAATTTAAATTAATTTAAATGAAACTTGCTCCAGAATGTCTTTCAAAATTGTTCCAAATTTGAAAGCTCCACTAAAAGCTCTTCAATAAACAGCCTGACAGTTGTCACCAAAAGATGCCAAAAACATTTGCTTCTCGTTTATATCAGAAGTGCAGGAAATGTGCAAAAACGTCAGTTTAATATCAATTTTTAAAAAAGTTTAAGCTTTAAAGAATAATTTTTTATACTCAGAAATATAAATTGTTATTTCAATAAATAAATTTGATAAATATGTTTTAAAGATTGATGTAGTCTTTAATATAAAAAAAGTTAAACATTAATATAATTCAAATAATTGTGAATGTTTAATATATTTTTATAAAAATAAATAAGCATTTTTAACATTATAGGTTTGTAAATTTATATTCTAATCATTTTTATTCACAATGATTTAAAATGCATTTGTGTTTCTTTTATGATATCACATCATGACTGAAGTCATAAATTAATACATTAATATACAATTAAACTGTAGTAAAAAAAGTCCATTTATTTATTAAAAACTTTTTGATGCAGAATTATAAAATTATTTTAAATATATAAGCTTACCTTAATCAAATCATGTATCCATTAAAATATTGAAATAAACCTACATTAGTAAATGAATAATTTTATTACCTAATTACTTTCAAAATATTAATTAGAAATATAATAAATTTATGAAATAAGAGATTTAATATTAACGTTATCAAATATAACTTTATATTATCACAATAATTTTAAATAAATTAAAAAAATAGGCCTAGATTAAAATGTATTTGAATTTCAAAGAAAAACATTGATTAAATTATGGTTTTAATTAAAGATTAAAAATAATTGTTCTATACAATTAACCCAAGCAGAATTAAACTGTTTAGCAATAAGGGTCAAGATTGCATAATGCATAATCATTCAGTAAATTCTTTTTAATATGATCCAAAATCCAATAATCATATTTCAAAAAGCAATTTTTGATAAATCTAATTTAAACTTCAAAAACTGTACTAAATTGTTTGCTATCAAATATATAAAACTGTAATATAATATAAGCAAAACATAAATTTTAATACAAGCATCATAAACTGGGTTATTTTTTGGATTATGTTTAGTTTAATTATTCACTAGTCCAAAACTTAGTCCAAAAGATAATATTGTATTATTTAAATAATTATAAATTAAGTTTAATTAATTAATTTTAGTCCAAATAACATGGTTTATTAATTTAGAGTTATAAGTTATATGAAACTGAAAATACAAATAGAAAAAATATTACAAACACAAAAATACTTAGAGCTCCAAAATGAAGACAGATGAAAAGCATAATACCTTACTATAGATGTAAGTGAAATTGTTAAAGCTATTCCAAAGTAGTACAATGATAAGCAAATTGCAAATGTAACAAACATAAGGCTGGTTCATACTTTGTGAGATGGAAAGAGAAGAGAAAACAACACTAAGCTGGTTTAGTGCAAAATGCACATTACTAGTGACTTTTGTTCTCTTTTGGTTAGAAAAAAAGTTAATAGTTCTACTCTAAACTCTGTTGGTAGCCCACAATCCTTTGCATTTTTTCAATATGGATATTGATAAAATTAAAATGATTAGAGCTAACTAGAAAATTACATTCAATGAAACATATTTTATGTTAATCAAATCTGAATAGATATTATCTTGACATCTGTGCACATATTTAAAACTTGCCTAGAATATTGAAAATTTACTTCAAGATCATCTTCCTTAATTTCATTTATAAGATTATGATATTCTATGCTCTCTTTTTTTTTCAAATTAATTAACCCATAAACTCTTCTTTTTAAAGGCTTTTACAAATTGGGTAAGCTTTCAAAGCTTCACTTTAAACTGCAGGTACTGAAAACACATGAATGTTTCTCTTCTGTTCTTTTGAAGTATGAACATTTAAGGAAAGAGAATAATAGAAAAAAGACATTCTCTTTGCTTTTCCATTCTCATAAAGTATAAACTGGCCTAAAATCAATTAATTTTCTAGATTTTGTTTGTGCAACTTTATAAAATTTGAATAAACAATTTATTTAAAGATTAGACAATTACACATTTGATTGATGCACATATGCTTACTAAAAATCCTCAATGTAATAATTTAAGTTGGCTAGTGTAACTGAATTTAGTTATCTAGATAATTACCATTTACAACAATATCTTCCTGATAAAATCCTTCAATTTACAATATTTAATTAGTAAATGCAAATCTAATTACAATTGTAAATAAGAATAATAGTAAAAAAATAAGTTGAATAAAAAATAGGAAAAAGATTAATTCACTAAAATATTAAAAATTATTTCAATTTGTTAGTTAAAAAAAAAAAAATACTAACCCAGTTTTAATTGGTTCTTCATATTGTATTCCTTTGGCTAATTCTGCTACTCCCATCAATGCTAATTGAAAAGAAAAACATTTTTTATTAGTTATTAAAATTAAGAAAATAATTTTATTTTTTAACTCAATACTCAAGTAAAAAATCATTGAAAATATGAAATTAATTGAAATTTTTTCATATTATGTTATAAAAACTAGTAATATTTCAAATATAAGACAAATTCCTTTAATCAAATTTTGAAAACATAAAACTAGAAAGTATGAGAAGACAACACACTCATAACTGGAAAACTGTTTTTTTCGCCTTTAATATGGTTTAAAATTTTAATTGTCAAAAACTTTAAATTTACCTTTTTTTTAATTAAAATTATAGTATTACATATTTCTAAGAGATTGAATCAGAATTTAATATTGCTGTAATTTAATATTAACAATTGGATTACAACTTCTAGATCAAATTAACTTATTTAACAATGGTCTGGAAATGTTTTCTCAAAGATTAGCAACACCTATCTTTTTTGTTCTTGATGTTTAAGTAAAAAATAATCTGTTGTAAATAAAATACAGTCAAACTTCCATATTATTGATACAAACTTCTATATAGCAAATTTCTTTGTAAAACGAATTTTTGCATTGTACACTGCTCTTACAGCCAAAAATATATGTAAAATTGACTCTAAATAACAAAGTTAAATTTCTACATAATGAATTTTTTTTTAATTTGAAAGGACTATCAATCATTAAAAGTTGATTACTCCATCTTGGTTGAATTTGAATTTAGGTTCAATTTCAGATATCAACTTGTACACCTTTGTAAAACCATGGCCCAGGTGTGAGAAATATTGATCATTAACTTTTAAAACCATCATGTAATCTGCCCCATGTGGCTACCAGTTGTAAAGAAAGCAGAGAGAGATTATTTTCAACAAGAGCATTTGGATCTAAACAATTTACAATTAACAAATGTTTTAGGGTTACAGTATTTCTTAGTAATACTGTAACTTATAGTTAACATGTTTTTATTTTTAAAAAATTACTGTACTGTATAAGTTTCTTGTTATCTTAAATGCATCCCCATTCATTTCATAATACAGTACAGTACAATGGATTAATTTTGTACAGATTTTGTTTATGCTGCTTCCTTTGGGAATGCATCCTTGTAGTAAAATCAGGACAGCCTGTAAAATGAAAATTGATATTGGTAATGTTTTTTTATTGTGTACAGTATAGTATTTAACTGAGAAAGCAGTCTTACTTGTGCAGGTGGCTGAGATGAGTCATACCTACATTGTTTTATAGTACTGAATGCTATGCAAAATTCAAAGAAACTTTCCTAAATTTGTCTATCAGAGTTCTCAGAAACATTCAACTTGACAAGTTGCATTTCACTTTCTATTTTAACTTCAGGTTTGAGAGTGGACAGTTCTATACTATAGTACAAAAAATGTCTACGTGTTCAAGTATTATTACTAAAAAACTTAATGTGTTGTAGAAAGTTGATAAAAGCTCAAAAAAGACATTGCAGCAAAGTTTGGAATTTCTGTGAGTAGTTTATCAACCATAATAAAAAAATTGCAAATCAGTTTTGAAATTAGCTGATGATAAAGATCTACAGCAAAATGTGCTAGAATCTGTGTTTACATTGATGTAGATGAAGTATTTTTAATGCTCTTAGTAAGTGTGAAGCTTATTACAAAGAGAGAACATTTTTAATTGTTCTGTTCTGTAACAAAAAATTAAAATTTTTTTTAACGAAAATGTAGTTAAATTAATTAACTTGTAAGTATTTTAACACACAAATATAAACTTACTTAAAATTAAAATTACATTTATATTACATTATTACTGTATCTTACATTTATACTAATTTAAATTATGTAAAATAATAATAAAATTACATTAAAATAATACTTTATTTACCAAAAAGTGCAATTTCTATATAAAAAAATTTCCCAATAACAAAATTTTTTTCAAGATTTAGCAACTTTGTAATATAGAAGTTTGACTGCACAAGGAAGAAAATAACAACTTAAATATTTTTTTGAAAAATAATAATCTATTAATTTGAAATTATAATTGCCATTATCATTAAATATAAAAAGAATTTAACATCATTACTTTCAAAAATTGCATTTTAAAATAAATATCTTATATATATATATATATATATAT